>NC_059268.1:14641683-14654183 GCF_017591435.1 Portunus trituberculatus | reverse complement strand
AGTCTTCACTACTTTAATCTCCATGTAAGTTTTTGAAACTGTAAAAAATCACCATATAGTAAGCAGAGGGAATATTAACACGTGTCCTGGTGCTGGAACGGTTAAAAGCCTGTGATTTCAATTAACTATCTGTACACCATTTCGCAAGTCTTGAGTGAGTCAGGTTACGAGTAGAGAACATGGGTGATGAGCTACGTTTAACCCTTCAGTACCGTGACATGCTTTTATATCTATTCTGGTTACTATTTGGCGATTTTATACAGATTCAGAAGCTTATGTTGGGGATTGAAATAGTGAAGACTCTGGACATTAATCTTCTGACTTCCTTAGACCCTTCCTAATGTAAATAAAATCGTCTACTCGCACACAAACGCATGCGTCTCAGTACTGAAGGGGTTAATGGCAGAGACAATGGTGGTAATGGCAGCAGCGGTGATGATGATATGCTGTGTGAATCTGCCATAAAAAGGTGGCCGTGTGAGTCCTGCTGGCGAGGCTGACGTGGAAGTTTTTGCCGCGCCACCAGAACGAAAGTCCATTGAAAAGAAAACGGTATGTAGCTGCAGTGTCACGTGCCAAAACAAACCCTTCTTGTGGGGGACGAGAACGGTTTATATGTGCACTCATAAAACAACATCAACAACAACAACAACAACAACAACAACAACAACAACAACAACAACAACAACAACAGTGATAGTAATAATAATAATAAAATAAATCTCTTTAATTAACACGATCCGTTCTGAGCATATCTAATACCAATTCTTCCTTTCTTTATGTTTGTTTCAACCCTTCAATACTGGGATGCATTTTTACCATGAGTTTAGAGTACGATTTGTCGATTTTATTGACACTAGAAAGAGTCTATGGAGGTCAGAAGATTATTGACCAGTTTTTTCACTACTTTAATCCCTCCACATAAATTTCTGAAGCTGCATAAAATCACCAGATAGTAAGCAAAATTAATATGAAAACGTGTCATAGTACTGAAAACATTAACCTCTTCAGTACTGGGACACATTTTTACCTTGAGATTTGTGTATTGACATTAGGAAATGTCTATGGAGGTCAGAAGATTAATGAACAGAGTCTACACTATTTCAATCCTCACATAAATTTTTGAAGTTGCATAAGATCACCAAATAGTAAGCAGAATGTATATTAAAACGAGTCATGATACTGAAGAGGTTAAAGGCTTACACTTCACTGTCGTCAAAGTAACACTAGTCAATCCAACTTAACTGCGTTCCTCGACTCTGCCAACGATAACCTCATGCATGTGGAAGGTGAGGGAGGATCTGTGCCGCCCTTGTGGTGTCTGTAGCCGTGAGATTTGTTCCGCCTGTGGGATACCTAAGTACTAGATTACTTGCGGTCTTTACACGAGAAACTTGTTGTCTCGCTAGTGAAAGCTTTTTGATGACTGCCCACGTGAAGGCCGGTATTTCGTGTAGGCAGGCGAGGCTGCTTCGCCCTCAGCATGTCTTAGCATTGCCTTCCACTGCTAAGTAAGACAGTAAACAAATGCTTCATAAATAGATAGAGATGGAGATGCATTTGAATGATATTTGATAACATACTTGGAGGATAATTTTTGTCTTACATATATTATTCGTAATCTCAAACACTTGTGTGCTTTACCTTTATTTAAATTTACACGAGTTTTTTAAAGTTTTTTTTCTTTTTTTCTTTTTTACGTTTCTAGAGGCAGAGTGACAAGATTTGGTGAGAGAGCAAAGCGTTTCTGAATAGCTACTGGCTGATACATAAGCTGCACAATTTCTGCCAAACATTCCCAAATACGATGCATAAATAAATTAGTAAAGAACTACTCCCTCCCGAGAGCGTACAGGCGCACGATCGAGGGAAAAAAAAAGAGAGAGAGAGAGAGAGAGAGAGAGAGAGAGAGAGAGAGAGAGATCTAGTCATACTGCACCAGATCTAACCAACTAGTAAAAGGTTCTTAGTTCACTATCGGCAAAGTGCGAATTAGATGTTAATTCTAAGTACAAAACCAGTTTCCGGAGAGACATTCTGATAGGAAGAAGAAGAAGAAGAAGAACAACAACAACAACAACAACAACAATTAAAGAAAAGAAGAAAAAAGAGGAGGAGGAGGAGGAGGAGGAGAAGGGAGAAAAACAGGTAAAATAAATAAATATAAAAAAACGAAATAAAAAAGAAAGAAAAAAGAAAAAAGGAAGAGGCAAAAGAAAAAGATGTTCATAATAGTGCGCCGTTGTAAAGACTGAAACAAATAACACTACGTAAGAGAGAAAGAGAGAAAAAGAGAGAGAGAAATCACATCACAGCCTCCACAGGTAAACATTAACACATGGTACACTAAAAACCTCCCACCAACCAGTATATAGATCAATAATACTGTAAGAAAAAAGAGAATAGAAGACGTCCACGCCCAAATACAAGGAATACAAACATAGAAAGGCGCTGTGATGTAATATTATAGTCTTCTGCCCTATTTACTCAGTTTTCCACGTGTTTTATTAGTTTATTTTGTTATTACTAAATTTGTGATTCTAGTGACTTCTTAAAATTATCTCGCGTACTGTCCAATC
This sequence comes from Portunus trituberculatus, assembly GCF_017591435.1. NCBI lineage: Eukaryota > Metazoa > Arthropoda > Malacostraca > Decapoda > Portunidae > Portunus > Portunus trituberculatus. The sequence continues at coordinate 14,651,604 of NC_059268.1, read as the reverse complement.
AGTGTTTTTTAATCTTTTTCCTGGCTCTAGAGATAAAAGATATTGTATTAAACTATAAATTTACCTTTTTCTTGATATGGTGTGATTATTGAGACTATTCATTCAAATCGTGTTATTTTCTCTCATTACTCCTGGGTAGACATTCCTACGCCGCCTCATTTATTGTTGTGTTACTCGTTAAATATTTACTATGTGGTATTTATGATGTAACTCTGGAACTCTCTTACCTACTTCTGTATTTCCAGCTTTCTATGACATGATTTCATTTACGAGGGAGGTTTCAAGGCATTTATCCCTATTTTTTTTTTTTTTGTTAACTCTCTCTCACCACCTGCAAGGGGACTATAAGTGGATCTTTTTTTGAGGGGAGGGTTTTATGTTGCTCTTGGCCAGTTTTTCCCCTCTTACATGAAAAATAAATCTTATTATTCATTATTGTCAGCAGTTTGTCTAGTTATGCAGTTTTGTAGATGTTTGTATCTTTGTGCTGGTTGTTTATATGTACTTGACTTCACCAATTCATGAAATGAACCTAATTTAATTATTCTTATTATAACATTTCATGAAATGGCCACTCCATCACATTTCATGAATTGGGTTAGGTTAGTTAGTTAGGTTCATTTCATAATTGGGTTTGCCCATTTCATGAAATGGGCAATTTCACAAACGGGGTGTATATATACTTGACTTCACTTCTGTTTCTGTCTTTAGTTCATCTAGTTATACATTCCAATAGACGTGAATATCTTTATGCTGGAAGGCTGTATATTCTTGATTTTGACCCTTTCAATACCACAACACATTTCCATATTCATTCTGCTTACTATTTGGTGACTTTACACAGTTTCAGGAACTCATGTGGGGATTAAGATAGTGAAGACTGTGGATATTAATCTTCTGACCTCCATAGACCCTTCCTAATGTAAATAAAATGGTCTAATCGTACACAAAGTAAGAAGATAAAAATGTGTTCCAGTACTGAAGGGGTTAACTACCATTTCTGTCTATAGTTCATTTAGTTATATATTTAAGTAGATGTAGATATTTTTATGTAGGAAGGTTGTATATACTTGACTTAACTTGCTTTTCTCCACACGCTGTTTCCTGCTTTTAGGGCCAAGGAGTGAATAATGGTTCACCTCGGCAAGGTTGTGTGGGGATCCTCCATTGAGACATCCAAACAGTTATATAAGCACCTCCTTAAAGAATGCAAAAAGCTCCCTAACCAGTCTCAGAGTTATTATCGTCATTTTATACGGCAGGTAAAAAATATATTGTGCAGAGTGTATTAGTCTGTTGTAGCTGAGGTTATAAGAAGGTGCTTATTACCTTCTCTAAGACCTGTATTCTGAAACACTTCTAACTATTTTCAAAGGCTCTACTTTAAGTTACATTGAATTTTACATGTGCTTCTGTGATTCTAGAGACAGATTAACAAGATTTGTACACTATTAACTGGCAAAATGCTGATATCTTTGTGGCCTTTGATAGACAGTTGTGGTGAGAGAGCAAAATGTTTCTGAATATCGGTCTGAGTTACTTAAGTACAGTACAGTATAGTTTCAGTGTTATTATAAGTTAATTGGATTTCAAATTGTGAAGTTATACTACTGCTATGTATGAGTCAAGCAGGTTATCAAGATGAACAAATATAGAGAAATATACAAGAAATTACTGAGAAGAATGCCATAAAAACATCTTAGCGTTTGCTCCTCACCTGCAGGGATTCATCCAGCACTCGGATGAGACGGATCCAGAGCGGGTGAAGCAGATCATTGCCCGTGCTGTGGAGGACGGAAAGTGGATTGTTGAGAAGGTAGCTAACAACTGTTACTACCTTACTACAGTCTGTTTACTCTAAAATGGCACCTTGGTTCAAAGCACTCTGTAGCTTATTGATGATATAATTGATTTGATGTAAATGATGCTTGTTTTCTGTTGATCACCACACTTATCACAAGGACAGACTACAGTTTTGCCTCAAGATCTGACACACACACATTCTCCAAGGCACTGTTCAGACACACACCCAGGAGCCACTTTAGAGTAGGTGGACTATGCATGTGTTCATATTGAGGCAGACATGTCAGTGAGTGCAGGGATATATGAACACAAAGATAGAAAAATGATGGATGTATGAGTTTAGCATTACCAATCTGTCCTGTGATTAATCTAACAATCACTACATTCTTCCCCTTGCAGTATTCAGAGAAACAGAAGTGAGGGCATTCAGTCTCAAATCCAGTTGTGAGTATTAATTTCTTTATTCATATATTCCCTAGAACTGTGTGTTAAATTGCATTGTGTTATCATCCAGAGATTGTACTTATACTTCTAATGTTACTTGTAGAAATGTAATAGCAAATATGAATAAATTTGTAAATGACCTATATTCTCCTAACTCCTTTGTTCTAGAACATCCACAATGGAAACCAACATAGAAGAAGTACAAGTGGAAGCAGTTCCCAACCAGTTCTGGGGAGCTGTAAAAATTTTCACTGAGAAGCCACACGTCATAAACCGTAGGATTTGTGGAACTGTCAACCTGTGGATTGGTGTTTGTGAGGAAGATTTCAATAGGGAAGAACTGATTAAAGCTTTGATTGAAACAATTGAATGTGATTGCTGTGACAAACAAAACAGTGATCAAAATATAAAAATTGGTGACAGTTCTAGTATTCAGATGAGTTTGATTCAAAAGAAATTGGAAAGTTATAGTTTCAAATCACTTTCTCTGTGTGATAATATAAAATCAAAAGAAGACCATGATATCTTAGAAACAAAAGAAAGTGACACAGGCAGCGAATCACAGCATGACAACATTTCAACCTGTCAAGAACCAAAATGGAGCATCCCTTGGGAGTATTTAGTCAAAGCCTCACATAGCATTGCAGTCATTCGGAAAGTGCTCCCTAAACAAGTAGACAAATTTTCACCTGCTGCTGAGGTAATACTGTTGGGTATGTAAAGCACCTTGTTGTAACAGTGTGTGAACCCTTGACTGGCATTGCTTTACTGTTTGTACTTTCTTCACAATGGAAAGGAGAGTAATAGAGATTAAAGCTGAAGAGTGTGTCCTAAAGCTGCTCATTTGATAGTGATATGCCACACTATGCAATTACTGTTTGTGTTGAAGGAATCTGAATGAGCCCACTGTACAAGGAGAGTGATGAGAATGATTGATAAAACAGCCCATGTAAAAATAGAGAACTACTGTAGATATATTCACTTAAGTTCAGTGTGTAAAAGTAAAGAAATATTTAATCTGGAATTTGTTTTGCAGATGGGGAGAGGAAGAGAGCATCTTACATGACCGAGACAAAATCAGCTCAGCCGTCCATCAATCCCAAAGTCAACTACTCCATTTCCTTCACCACCACTGGGGTTTGCATGTCACACTTCAGAGGTACAAGCATTACTCAATGGCTGGGAAGTTGCAGTCTACCTTCACTGAACTTCTTTGGCTACATGTATGAATAATGCATGAGTTGGCAGATTTTCATAATTTTCACCATTTACTGCAGCAATCACACTCATTCAGACAGTGTGATTGACTTTATTTGATGTTATTTATTTGCTGCCAGTATTTCATGATATAGTTCATTGATGGATGCTTAACCCCTTCAATACTGGGACACATTTTTACCTTGATATTTGTATATGATTAGACCATTTTATTGACATTAGGAAGAGTCTATGGAGGTAGAAAATTAATGACCACAATCTTCACTATCTTAATCCCTCATATAAGATTCTGAAGCTGTATAGAATCACCAAAAATAGTAAGCAGAATGAATATGGAAATGTGTCATGGTTCTCAAGGGGTTAAGAATACTATGCATCATTCTCCTGGAAGCTGATTACACATAGTTATACAGCTGTGTTTTATTCATCCCTTTGCCAACAGAGGAAGAGCAGGATGGGGAAGCCAGTGTGGTGTGGCTCAAGAAAAATGTCCTTCCAAAAGTGGTGAAGTGGATGAATGAAGTGTCAGAAGAGGGACTTGTGGAGAACCGAGGCTCCCTGCAACTCATTGATGTTGCCGAGTACAATGAAGTGTATCAAAGGCTCAAGGTGAAATATGGGAAGCCTCTAGTGAAGGTACAGTCTGCTATACTGACTAGTGTATGCCCTACACTTTCTAAAACAGTCTTATATTGTGAAGATTCCAAATGTTCACAAGTTGGTGTTCCATAACTCCCTGTCTGCTTTTGTATTTCCATCTTCCTACAACTTGACTTCTTTCAAAAGGGAGGTTTCAAGACATTTGTCCCTGAGTTTTGGCTAACTCTTTAAGGGAACTAGCATTTGAAGTGGGTGTTTTTTTTTTTTTTTTTTTTTTTATATAAGTTGCCCTTGGTTGGTTTCTCTCTTGCATAAAAAAAAAAAAGTCTTACAAATTATTGATTCCTTTGATAATTATTTCCCAAAAGAATCTCTGAGATAAAAAAAATGAATGAACAGTTTTATCAGGGAACAATAGACCTACAAATCAATTATGAAGTGTATGTTTTCTTCACCTAATAGATGTGGCCAGAAGTGACAGATCCACTGAAATTTGTGTATGAGGATATCGCAATAGCTGCTTACCTCATCCTCCTGTGGAAGCAAGAGAGGCAGAGGAAAGGCCTTGTCTCCCTCCAGACCTTTGTTGACCTTGGCTGTGGCAATGGCCTGCTGGTGTACATTCTGTCAGGAGAGGGACACAAGGGACTGGGTATTGATTTAAAGAAGCGCAAGATTTGGGACTTATTTCCAAGCCATGTAAACTTAAAGGTACAGTCAAGTTACAGCTCAGTACCACAATGCATTCTTATATTCATTCTGGTTACTATTTGGTGATTTTATACAGCTTCAGAAACTTATATGGTGATTAAAATAGTGAAGACTGTGGCCATTAATCTTCTGACCTCCACAGACCCTTTCTAATGTATATAAAATTGTCCAATCACACCCAAAACTCAAGGTGAAAATGTGTCTTAGTACTGAAGGGTTAATGTCTGATGGAAGGTGAAGGGTGGCTAGATGTTCTGACTATTTTTATGAATATTATTTTGATTTTCATTGATTGTAAGAAGTGGAGTATCTTATATTTGTTCAGTGGCTTGATTGACAATATTGTATTTGTAATATATTAAATACTCATTTTAATTCCTTCAGTACTGGGATGCATTTCTAGCATGAGTTTTGGGTATGATTAGACAAAAGATTAATAACCAGTCTTCACTATTTCAATCCCCACATGTAAGTTTCTGAAGCTATATAAAATCACCACATAGCAAGAATAAATATCAAAACGTGTCATGGTACTGAAGTAGTTAATGGCAAACAATTATGATATGTATTGCAAATGACACCAATTTTGAATGAAGTTGTTCTTATGATAACAGGTAGATGCCATTGAACCATCTGACAAGAATCTTTTCCCTGACTACGACTGGCTTATCGGCAACCACTCTGACGAACTGACTCCCTGGATCCCTGTCATGGCAGCAAAGTCCGGATGCAACACCAGGTTCTTTGTGATTCCCTGCTGTGCTCACGACTTCAGCCACAAGTACCGAAGGAGACACGCAGGCAGGAGTCAGTACTGTGATTACCTGGAGTATGTGCAGGAGATTGGTGGTGTGTGTGGCTTTGAAGTGAAGGAAGATAAGCTACGGATTCCCTCTACCAAGAGAATATGTATAGTAGGAGATGAAAGAGTCAATGAATCTGAATACACCAGCGTTTCAGAAAGAATTGATAGTTTTATTAAAGAAAGAACTAATGCTGCCCAACAGTCACTTGATGCAATGAGGGACAAAGATCATTCTGTCGTTGGTGAAGAGAGTTCTGAGTGTAGCAGTATGTGGACAGAACACTTTAAGGCAAGGGAAAGTACACAACCAGTTAGAAATTGTACTCAGTTGAAGAGAAGCATCAGAGAGGACATCATCTCAGCCATTGCAGGTGTCCTTCTCGAGAAAAAACACCTGGTGGAAGTAAGTACTCAGACATTAATTTAGTAGTTGCCTTAGAGCTTAATCCCTTTAATACTGAGACACATTTTTTATTTGAGATTTATATGTGATTAGACCATTTTATTGACATTCAGAATGCTCTATGGAGATCAGAGGATTAGTGGCCAGAGCCTTCACTATTTTAATCCCACCACATGAGTTTCTGAAGCTGTATGAAATAATGAAATAGTAACCAGAATGAATATGGAAACACATGATACTGAAGGAGTTAAGATAGAGAGAGAGATGGGCAGCTGTACTTTAGAGCAGTTCTGTTTTGGTTACAGAGTGCTTTTGATGAAAATAATAATAATACTTCCATATCAAAGCAACAGTGAACATAATCATGACAGTGAATACTCTTAGTATATACATATGTGTTTTATTTTTATGTAAGAGGGAACAACTGCCAAGGGAGAAGATAAGTTAAAAATAAAAAAGAAGGCCCACTGAGGTGCCGGTCCCTACAGAAGTTATATAGAAATACACTCACAAAGGGACTCCAAGGATGATATAGGAGTCTTAGAATTGGACAAGTAATCAGCTTACAAATGTCTTACTGGTGATCCGTTACAGTGAAGTTGACATATTGCAGGTTGATGTTGGAGGTGGTGTGAGTGTGAAGTGGCAGCGTGGCGGTAGTGTGGCCCTCGGTGACCTTGCCAGACGCCTGGACCGCCATCTTCTAGCTGCAATGAAGAAGGAATGTGGAGGATTACAAACACTGTTGAAAAATTACCGATACATTTTCAATATCTCCAATGGTGAAGTCAGCCTCCAGGTATGCTCAACAAACTGGTTCTTCTTCTTCTTCTTCTTCTTCTTATTATTATTATTATTATTATTATTATTATTATTATTATTATTATTATTATTATTATTATTATTATTATTATTATTATTATCATCATCATTATTATTATTATTATTATTATTATTATTATTATTATTATTATTATTATTCCTCTACTACTTTTTCTTCTTCTTTTTTAATGTAAGAGAGGAGGACTGGCCAAGGGCAACAGAATTATAAAGGAAAATGGCCCACAAGGTTGTCAGTCTCCTTACAGTGCAGATAGAATTATCCAAAGGATAGGGACAAGTGCCTTATGTCTTGCTGGTTCCTCTTCCTGGTTACTGTTAGGTAGTAAATTAAATGTTTTCTACTTTCCTCACTATTTCTCTTCCTGCTTTCTGTTACATCTACTAACACATTTCTTTGCATTTTTCTTCCATGGTTTGTTTTGTTTCTTAACCCTTTCTGTGATTCTCCATTATCTGTCCACCCAAACTAAAAAGATTATTTCCGTAATCTCTTCAGTACCATGACATGTTTCCATATTCATTCTACTTACTATTTAGTGATTTTAAATAGCTTCAGAAACTTAAGTGGGGGATGAAAATAGTGAAGACTGTAGCCATTAATCTTCTGACCTTCATAGACCCTTCCTAATGTCAATAAAATGGTCTAATTGTACACAAATCTTAAGGTAAAAAATGTCTCAGTACTGAAGGGGTTAACAAACATTCAGTACAGTGTTAACTCAAAGTAAATCAATTCAGCCTTTTAATTCATCAGGTTCCCGAGCCGGCCTGGAAGAAGAGCAGCAGCAGCCTCGTGAAGACCAAGCTGTGTTGGTTCCACGCAAACCATGTCGCTGGTTGTCCTCTGCCGCCCACATGTATGTTTGCACACGGTGAGGAAGACTTGCGATGTAAACCAAACTCCTAATGCTCAATTTGTATATATTGATGCAAAATAAATGTTATAACCAACTTTTTTTTTATTTCTTACACTATGAATAGTTATAAATAGTTTTTTTTTTAATTGGATACTCAACTCAACATTAAGCCACTTCTTTGAACTCTACTGGAGATGTATACTGCTTTGTCATTAAAAAACCATCTATTAAATAATAATAATAATAATAATAATAATAATAATAATAATGCTAATAAGATGTTACTATATATATATATATATATATATATATATATATATATATATATATATATATATATATATATATATATATATATATATATATATATATATATATATATATATATATATATATATATATATATATATATATATATATATATATATATATATATATATATATATATATATATATATATATATATATATATATATATATATATATATATATATATATATATATATATACGCAGTGATGGTGGCAAACACAGACTGCCCCTTTGCCACTGAGCTACGACACACACACACACACACACACACACCGCGTACCGTTTAGCAGCTCGCCTCACAACTGAGAGGGTTCGGGTTCAAGTCTCGGGAAGCAGCGAGGCAAATGGGCAAGCCTCTTAATGTGTAGCAGTAAATAGGTACGGGGTGTAACTCGAGGGATCGTGGCCTCGCTTTTCCGGTGTTGTGGTCTCAGTCCTACCCGAAGATCGGTCTATGAGCTTTGAGCTCGCTCTGTAATGGGGAAGGCTGGCTGGGTGACCAGGAGACGACCTTGGTGAATCACACAAATAAAAGCTTGTTTGGACACCTCAGCTTAGTAATACTTAATAGTAAAGAAGAAAACTATTGATAGAAAACGGACACAATTTACCGTACACTCACTCAAATTACAACCTGTTAGCAGGCCATCTCACTGACCTGTAGGACATAATACGTATAAGTGGTCCAACAAGAAGTCACTGTCGCTAATATAAAAATTCTCGGCTAAACATGTTGCACTTCATTACCACACACATTTCTTCTGTCAATTTGCCACACCACATTCACGACAGGCTTCAAAATGTTAATAAGTATTAATAATGTTCAAACCAATAAGAGCATCCTGTAACAATAACACAGCGACCACACTGCGCTGGCTTTTCCTAGACACACATACAGTCACTGAATTATCGTCATATCTTTTCAGAAAACTTGGCATTATCTAAGAGGGAGGTTTCAAGATATTTATCCCTTTTTTTTTTCTTCTCTTTTCTTTTCTTTTTTTTCCGTCAACTCTCTCGGATATGCAAGGGGACTGGCAACTTAGTGGGCCTATTTTTTTTTTTTTCATATCGTTTTATGTTTCCCTTGGCCAGCTTTCCTCTTACATAAAAGAAAAAAAAACTTAGGTGTGTGTGTGTGTGTGTGTGTGTGTGTGTGTGTGTGTGTGTGTGCTTAATCATGTACGGATATATGAAGCACACACACACACACACACACACACAGGGGTAGGGACACTGGTGCGGCGTGGCTTCAGGAGGACTACCGGTGAATCTCGGAGATTAAAACCGACGAAGACCCCGATTACTCTCCCCTTGTTGCCGGCGTCCAGTGACCGTGGGGTGGCCGGGAGTTGGACGGGCGGACCGGGGCGGGGCTGGAATGGGAGGGGAGGCACGGGACGGGAAGCATTTAGTGGCGGGAAACGGCATTCTCTAAAGGATCCTCCCACGTGTCATTTGCTCGTCTGTGTATCAATTCAAAGTAATGACACAGAGATACATTTACAACACAGTGAGTGCGGCATTGCTGTTACTATCGTCAATGCATAACGTCGTAACTGTGTCATACTAATCACGTTACTTCACTGTATGCATTTCTTTAGTCCTCACAATATCGCGTCACGTTTTTTTTTATATAAATTCTGTTTACCATGCATTTAGCGATTTTATACGGCTTCAGAAACTTATGTAGGGATTAAAATAGTGAAGACTCTAGGCATTAATCTTCCGATCTTCATATACACTTCCTAATGCAAAATAAAATCGTCTAATCATACCCAAAAAATCATGGTAAAAATGCGTCTCAGGTTAAGGGATCAATGGTTACACACACACACACACACACACACACACACACACACACACACACACACACACACACACACACGGATATGGTAAACAATAATAGTAACAGGAGCTGGTGTAG
>NC_059268.1:14626683-14631683 GCF_017591435.1 Portunus trituberculatus | reverse complement strand
TACAAACACAGAAAAAAAACATTAACAGTGAAAATAGTTTAAGAGGGAGAAAGTTCTATACCAATAAAGTAAAAAAAAAGAAAAAGAATTATGCTACGATTATATTAAGAAAAACAGTGAATATAGATACGAAAAAAAGACAGTAACAGTGAAAATAACTTAAGAAAAAAAAAGAGAGAGAGAGAATCATAATACAAATAAGTTTAGAGAAAAAAGAGAGAATCATGAAAGGGAAAAGAGAATGATACTACGAATAAGATAAGCAAAATAAGAGAGAATAACAAGACAAAGAGACACAAAGCAAAATAAGAGAGAATAACACAACAAATAAGTCAAGAAAAACAAGAGAAAGAAACTCATGCAACAAATAAATTAAGAAAAAGAAGAAAAACACCACGAATAGAATAAAAAAAAAAAAAGAGAATCAAACTCTTAGAAAAAAAAAAAGACAATGAGAGTGTAGACAAGTGAAAGACAAGAGACACAGCACACTAGAGGCATGAGAGGCTGTGGAGTTTATCAAAGTAAGGGATATGAGACGAAAGGTTTCAGTCTCCATCCTAAAAGATAAGGCTGAGTAAGTGGGATGTACGTAAAGGCAGCCGCTCTCCATACCGCACTGGTGATGCTTCCTGTGTACAACTGAGAACAAAGAGAGAGAGAGAGAGAGAGAGAGAGAGAGAGAGAGAGAGAGAGAGAGAGAGAGAGAGAGAGAGAGAGAGAGAGAGAGAGAGAGAGAGAGAGAGAGAGAGAGAGAGAGAGAGAGAGAGAGAGAGAGAGAGAGAGAGAGAGAGAGAGAGAGAGAGAGAGAGAGAGAGAGAGAGAGAGTGACGGAGATGGTAAACAATGGCAAATTAACATAGAAAGGGGAAAGAAAAGAAGTGATGCAGAAAATAGGAATACAAAAATATAATAGACAGAGTAACGAACACAAATGATGATAATGAATATATGAATAAACAGAGAGAGAGAGAGAGAGAAAAAAAAAGTGGCGGAGATGGCAAACAAAAAAAAAAGAGGTGGAAAGAAAATAAATGATCAAGAAATGGAAATAAGAGAGAACACTAAACATAGGATAATGAATATGTAAATAAAACACAGAGAGAGAAAAAAAAAGTGACGAAGATGGCACACAATGAACAATAGACAAAAAGGGGTAAAAAGAAAGGAAGTGATCAATGAAATAGTAATATAAAAGAATAATAGAGGAATGAATAAATAAAGAATGATGGTAATGAATATATAAATAAACAAAGAGAAAAAAAAGTGACCGAGATGGCAAAGAAATAAATGAGGTGAAAAGAAAAGAAAATATTAATGAAATAGGAATATAAAAGAATATTAGACAGAGAAAAACGAATAAAAAAAGAAAACAATGTATATGTAAATAAACGTAAACAGGAGACAAATTAACAGATAAAATCACAGACTAATAAAACAAATGAATTAAAATGTTTCTGTATGGGTGAATCCTTGTTAATTCCACCAATACATACTGTAGAAACTAATAAATTCTCCCACCAGACCACGTGACATCAAGGGTAATAAGGTTAACAGGAGTGTCACAAGACCTAACCAAACTTAACCTAATCTGATCTGCCCGAAACTAACCTAACCTAACCTAACCAGACCTAACCTAACCTAATCTAACCTAACCTTACTTAACTAGACCTGATTTATCTTACCTAGCCTAACTAACCTAACTTAAACCAACCTGAGCACACCTTACCAGCCACATCACATGACCATCACTAGGCACAAAGACAACCTAACTTAATCTAACTTAATTTAACTTAACTCATCCAAAGCTAACATGACCTGACCCAACATGACCTTACTCACCACACCACGTAACATTAATGAAGGTTACTAGATTCAAAGACTTAACCTAACCTAACCTAACTTAACCCACCAAAGAGAGTAAGGTTGACAGAAGCATTCCAACACGAAGCTTAACGAGACAGAGGCATGGAGGAAGTGAGACGACGGATGAAGGTTACTAGATTCAAAGACTTCACCTAACCTAACTTAACCTAACCTAAATTAACTCACAACAGATAACATGAAAAAGAGTAAGGCTGACAAGAGCATTCCATGACGAAGTTTAACGAGAGAGGCATGGAGGAAAGTTACTAAATTCAAAGACTTAACCTAACTTAACTTAACCTAACCTAAATTAACTCACAACAGATGACATGAAAAAGAGTAAGGCTGACAAGAGCATTCCATGACGAAGTTTAACGAGAGAGGCATGGAGGAAGTGAGACAACGGATGAAGGTTACTAAATTCAAAGACTTAACCTAACCTGACCTAAACTAACCTAAATTAACTCACAACAGATGACATGAAAAAGAGTAAGGCTGACAAGAGCATTCCTTGACGAAGTTTAACGAGAGAGGCATGGAGGCAGTGAGACGACAGATGAAGGTTACTAAATTCAAAGACTTCACCTAACCTGACCAAAACTAACCTAAATTAACTCACAACAGATGACATGAGAGTAAGTAAGGTTGACAGAAGCGTTTCAAGACGAAGCTTAACGAAACAGACATGGAGGAGGAAGTGAGACATCGGATATCCTGCCTTATAGTGCTACCATGAAGAAGGAAAACTATCAGGATATTGACGTCAAACTCCGGGGAATAAAAAAAGAAAGGAAAAAAAAGAGAAAGTAATCACATGAATAATTGTAATGTTCTGTGGTTAAGGTGTGTGTGTGTGTGTGTGTGTGTGTGTGTGTGTGTGTGTGTGTGTGTGTGTGTGTGTGTGTGTGTGTGTGTGTGTGTATTTAATATTTTTTTTATTATCGGCATGTGGTATTCTAACAGGTTCGATTTCTAGAATATGAAAATAAAAACCACATTTCTACACTGAAACTTAACTGGAGCAATAAAGTGAGTGCAATGTCAACAAGATCACACACAAGACAGGCAAGTGAAGGGAGGGTGTTGGCGTGACGCAGTGTTGCCCTGCGCCGAGCCACAGGAAGCAGTAGGCGCAGGAAGACAGTGTTCCGGCGGCGACTTGTCACGTACGCGGTAAAAGTGTGTATGTACGTAGTGTGTATGTACCAATCATGTACACTTCACAATGGTTCACTGGTTAAGATGATGTATATCTCGTCATTATTGTTTGATAGATGCTTTGTTTGGATTCATGAAAATAGATTGTATATTATGATTAAGGATTAAATGGCTTACACTGATTACAATGACACGAGTTTTGTTAAGTTAGAGTCGGTTTACAAATGTCTGAAGGTTCTATGATATATGTACTGGAAATTTACTAGATGAAAACGATTGTAATGTTTGACATCCATCAGCTCCAGTAACAGTTGTTCTCCAGCGGGAATGAGTCAGCCCAGCTCATATCCTGCCGCGTGGCTCCGGACATGACGGGACAGCCGCCTTACTGCGTCAGATCATGCACGCCGGGCTGGTGAGCTAACGTGGCGCAGGCACTTCCTGGAAAGTGACGGCGGCCCGCTCGATCAGCGTCAATGAACACGCATGAAGGAAGAACAAGCAACAGCGGACCTATTGTCCCTCGGAAGTGTGTCGCTGCAACCCGGGGCGAGGCGAGGCAAGGCGAGGCGGGGCTGGGCGAGGCGAGGTTTCTCTGGACGCCAACAAATTAACGACAAAAAATCTGCACCAGCGTCACGGTGGAGAGCAGGCCTGGTGACTGAAGATCACTATTATATGCCGTGGTGAGCGGCGGCCAGCCATGAGGCAGCTGCCCAATATGTTGTCCCGCCGCTTCCCCTCTCACCCTCTCCCTCGCACACACTCACACACTCTCTCACCCTCACTCTCTCTCATTCTCACACACTCACACCCTCTCACAGTCACATTAAACTTCAAACGTAAAGGACTTTTCATTTTCCAATAAGACAGAAAGGTAGAAAGGATAAAAATGTTCCTGATTCGATATTTCAAAGTTTATATTTCATTGTAGACATTTTTTTTTGTTAATTTGATAATGGTAATGAATAACCTTAGAAGAAAAAAAAACTTGTTTACAATACATCACCTTCTTTCATCTAAATACTTGTTAATTGTGTTTTACTGAATTCCAAGTTTCGCGACGGATTTTGTCGAATTCTAATAGTCTTTAACCCTTTCAGTACTAGGACGTATTTTTACCATGAGTTTTCAGTATGATGAGACGATTCTATTTACACCAGCAAGGTTCTATGGAGGTCAGAAGGTTAATGGTCCAGAATCTTCACTATTTTAATCCTGCCATGGTACTTTGAAGCTGTATAAAATCCCCTAATAATAACCTGAACAAATATAGAGACGTGACATGGTACTGAAGGGGTTAAGCCGATTATTGCTGATAAAGTATTAAAAGAGTCTCTCCTTTTCAGATGAGACTCGTTAGGCCGCCACTCAGCTTCATCTCTGTTGCTGTCACCATGAAATACTACACATCAGTCCCGCGGTGGTGACCTCACGGGGAGCGAAGGAACATGCTCCACAACCCTCTATATAGTAGACTCAATATTCCAGCGGCGAGCGATGAGGCGAGAGTCAAGTGTCAGTACAGCGGCGTGACATACAGGCAACCCTAAAGTACAGGTGTTGGTGAGGTGGTGAGGTGGTGAGGCAAACGTACCATCCTGCCCTGCCTTGACGTCACCAGTACTAACAGGGTGCTGAGGACCGCTGATATCGCTCACTCAAAAACTCCTCCTGACGATCACTGCTCAGCGTCAAGCGGCTCAGGTAGGGAGGTGGGGCTGGTGGGCTGGGGGGGCGGTCACCAAGACACCTGCGACTCTACGGTGTTGGCGAGGAGGGTGAGGCGTTGCTGGCGGTGGGCTGGTGGGTGTGGCGGTGCAGGCTGGTGGGCCAGCAGTAACAGTAGCTGGGATTGAGCCCATATTTAGTGTCGCCCCGTACGCCAGAACGCACATTGTTGGCACGCCCACCCGCCGAGGCGTGGCCACCGTCCCCCTGTGGCCAGTGGGTCGAAGGGCCGGCAAGGCACTCCT
>NC_059268.1:14591683-14621683 GCF_017591435.1 Portunus trituberculatus | reverse complement strand
AGTGAAGTGAATAGGAGAGGAGAGGAGAGGAGAGCAGAGGAGAGGAGAGGAGAGAGAGAGAAAGATAAGAGAGAGAGAAGAGAGAGAGAGAGAGAGAGAGAGAGAGAGAGAGAGAGAGAGAGAGAGAGAGAGAGAGAGAGAGAGAGAGAGAGAGAGAGAGAGAGAGAGAGAGAGAGAGAGAGAAGAAGAGAGAAGAAGAGAGAAGAGAAAAGAAGAGAAGAGAAGAGGAAAGGAGAAAAGAGGAGAGGAGAGGAGAGAAGAGAGACAGATACAGAGAAAACGTTAAACACACACACACACACACACACACACACACACACACACACACACACACAGAGTCAATGTTACATCACCACCTCTCCAGTAACAACAAACACGTCCTACACGATGACAACACCAAACAAGTGAACAAAAACAGTCACCAGACACTCACACCCACTGACTGACACCCCGACGAGAGAGAGAGAGAGAGAGAGAGAGAGAGAGAGAGAGAGAGAGAGAGAACCTTTTCTATACACCTCATTCTGCTATGCCCGCTCGTCCTTCCTCTCATCTGTTCCACCTTCCGTCCCACCGCCGCCGCCCACTGCCCGCCTGCCCGCCCGCCCACCTCCCCACCTCCTCCCTTCACCTGACTACTGCTGCCAACGCCGGTGTGTACAGGTGGGGTGGGATTACACTTCTTGGCAAAGGTAAGTGTACTGTCCACAGCGCTATGCTCAGAAAGGGGAGAGGGGAAGGATCAAAGTAGTGTGTGTGTGTGTGTGTGTGTGTGTGTGTGTGTGTGTGTGTGTGTGTGTTGTAATGAACGTGGTGTGTTAGTTTTTCTCTTCTCTTCTTTTTTTTCCGACATGGGATGGTGTGAACGGTACCGAACGCTGGCTACTTGAACTCTACCCTTCCTCCCTCTCTCTCTCTCTCTCTCTCTCTCTCTCTCTCTCTGCAGTATTTTCAGGTGACAATGCTATTCGGTCAGTAACTCGCTGCATCACACGCGGCTTGGTGGCTTGCAATGCGGCTTACCATCGGCGTGAGGTCAACCTATCCGCTGCTAAGAACTACGGGGCGGCAAGACGCGCTTATGTTCGCTGACGGGAGTGACGCGTGACTCAGACAGGGAAAGTATGGATGGTATGCCGCAGAGGGAAGGGAGACTGGGGAGGGAGGGAAGAAAGCCGGCCGCCACCACCTTCACCACCGCCACCTTCACCGCCACCACCACCACCGCTCCTTCAGAACCCGTACGTGTCAGATCCTTAGCTGTAGGGCGTGGGCAGACACTGGAGAAGGCGTGTGGGCGGCGGGTTTAGTGAAAGTGGGTGGGGGCAGGCGGGCGGTGTCACCTGTTGGCCGGCGGGCGGGGCGGCTCCGAGTTAGGCTAGTGGAGCAGGTGAGTGTGTGGGCAGCAGCCTCCACGCAACCCGCTACGCTTCCACCTCTCGTCCTTCCTTGCCACACTGCTCCGCTCGGCTCCTTCCTGCCCCTCCCAGCCACATCTTTCTTTGGCACTTCGCATTTCCTTTCCCCAGTGCGAGGTCCTTTTACTCTTGCCACCTACAGTCTTATTTTGTCGACTGCCACTGCTGCTCCTCGGCCGGCGCGTCAAGTCCTCTCAGTATTTTGCATGTGCATCCTCTGAGAACCTCCTCGTGGTGCTCGTTGGAAAAAAGTGCGCTCCGGCCACTCATTTCTTACATTTCTTCCCACTGAGCTTCTCGAGCAGCCTTCAGCCTCAGATAGGTGCTCACCGTCCGCCCTCTTCGCCCGCCACTCGTCACCGTCACCCTCGTCTCCCCACCTTGACACATTTAGACTTCAGTTTGTGGGGAAAAATATCATCAGCTTGATTCATAATGACGAGAAGCATCGCTGGAGAGAGAGAGAGAGAGAAGGTGCCTCAATGAATATTAAAAAGATCCAGCGTGTTGAGATGTAAAAAAATATATATGTAGCCAAAATATAGATAGATAAATAGATAGAAAACAGAGAGAGAGAGAGAGAGAGAGAGAGAGAGAGAGAGAGAGAGAGAGAGAGAGAGAGAGAGAGAGAGAGAGAGAGAGAGAGAGAGAGAGAGAGAGAGAGAGGTGAGTCAGGCGAGAGGTGAGGGCGGGCGGGCGTGGGGAGGGAGGTGCCCATTCTTGGAGTGTGGGGGGCAGGTGGCAGGCAGGCAGGCGGGCGGCGGGCGGGTAAAAGGTGAGGGGATGTAGTGTCCTCCCCAACCCGCGTCCCCGGCCCTCCCTGGCCGCCCCATCAGCCATCCCCGCGTCCCTCCCTTGTTTCTTCCCTTCACCTCCCATCCCACTCTCTCCCCTTCGCCTTCCCCGACCAACCCTCTGAGCTAAAAACGCCCCACCTTGGTGTAGAGTGACACAGACCTGCCTCGCCCCTGCCTCCCACCCTCCTACCTCCCACTGAGCACCCCACGTGGTCATCTCAGTAACCCCCAACCTCCCTCCCCCCTTTCATCTTTTCTCTCGACAATTTCCTCCCTTTCCCTTCCTTCTTCCTCCTCCTCCTCCTCCTCCTCCTCCTCCTCCTCCTCCTCCTCCTCCTCCTCCTTCTTCTCCTCCTCATCCACTTCCTCTCTCCATCCCTAGTCCCCGTCTCCACTTCCCACCTGCTCTTACTTGTTTTCAGGTTCCGCGGTGCTCCTCCCTCCTGTACACCTGTGCCGCTTCCCTCCGCCCATCACATGTTCTCCCTCTCCCCTGCTTGATACCCTTCCCCGCCGCGTCCCTCGACTCACTCCCCTTTCCCTCATTGTTATTAGTTTTAGCTCACTTTCCCCTGCCAGTGCTCACTCGTGCTACACCTTGTCACACGTTTGTCACACGCCCTGTTGACTCTTTTGCCTCCTTTCTTTCTCTCTCTATCTCTTTTCACTGATTTGTTTCTTCGGCTCATTTTACTCCGGTCGTCAGCCTTCGTGTCGCCTCCCCTGCGTCGTTAAGGGAAGGCTGGGAATGAATGTCCGCGGTGCTGCTTCAGAAGCTGAAAAGCGCCCTTACATTCACGGCAGGGGTCGATCGCATCATTTAGTGGTAAAGTATGCCGGTGACTGGTTGAGCCTTTTGGTGAAGCGTCAGCGGTGGAGACTTGATGAAGTGCGGAATGATTTCACTTAGCGTGTAGATATAAAGAGAAAAAATATCTTGCAAGGTTCAGACCGCTGCAACAAATTTAGCCCTGAGCTTGTGTTTGTTAGCAGTGGTTGTACTAGCGAAGCTGTGTGTTTACACGGGAGAGGGCGAGCATGCAAGGGATGTTTATTCCTGAATACTCTGCAGCTTCAGCCACCACAGCCAGGCAGTCTGGTACGCGCTGGCTTACTGATGAACGGCGTCACTCGTCAAGCCGCGTCGAGTCACGGGAATGACAGCCCCACGTGATTGGAGAGTGATAAAATTCCTCATCCATTACGTACCGCAGCTGGCTGCGTGACTACATACACACCGGGTGACGTCAGTGTGTGCCTGGACGTGCGCGCTCTTCGTGGTGCAGCGGACATGTTTGGCGGAGGCAACTCAGCCTCTGACCCGCGACCCGTTGTTGACAGCGAGACCCAACTTGGTGGTGCCGCAGGCCGAGAAGCGGCTCTGCACGGCTGTCTGGGTGGCCACCTATCAAATGTGCTTTCAAAAGTTTCAATAAGATAAGAAACAGTCAAACAGGAACAGCCTTATTTCCTGAGAATAATTACTATGGATTCAAAACGTGTATTTACTTTGTTTGATGCCACATTCTTGAAGAGTAATGATTCAGTCAAATGCACATCATACACGTAACTGCTTCCAATGGCTTCCTAACAAAAGAGTCACATCCCCATCAGCCTCCTACTGTTTGAAAGCATACCTCAGCGAGAGAGAGAGAAAAAAAAAAAAAAAACAAGGCCGTGTGTGTGTGTGTGTGTCCAAGGAAACATCTTGGGTGTTGGTCGAGGACGCGCCCTCCCTTCCTCCCTCTCGCCCTTCATACCTCCCTTCTCTCCCTCTCCTTCCCCCTTCCTGTCTTCCTTCCTTCCTCCCTCCACCCTTCTTGCCATCGCTATCTCTCTACCTTCCCGCAGTCATCTCTTCCTTCTTTCTTCTCTCCCTTCTTTATCCCCTTCCAGCTTTTGTCCCTTGCTGGAGCCCTGCCGCTCGCTCCCACCGCCACCCCTGCCTCCCTCCTGGTCTGGGGGCGAGTGGACACAGGCCTTATCCAGCATGGAGTTGGCACCCACAGTCGCTTCCCACCAAAGACCGAGTCCCGCCTCATGTATATCGATCCAAAAACAACGCAGAGAAACAAGTAAAGGTCTAATGATCTCTTGCTCATCATAGGTTCTGAGACTACGAGCATTAACTAAAAGAACTCGCACAGTATTTATTATCTTAGCCCCTTCTGTACTGGGAGGCTTTTTACCTTGAATTTGGGTTATGATTAAACGGTATTACTTACATTAAGGAAGGGTCTATGGAGGTCAGAAGATTAATGGCCACAGTCTTCACTATTTCAATCCCTCCACATAAGTTTCTGAAGCTGTATAAAATCACCAGATAGTAAGCAGAATAAATATGGAAATGCGTCATGGTACTGAAGGAGCTAACGCATTCACTCTTATACACTGTTCTGTTATTGGAATGAGTACGTGATTATCTTCTTCGAAAGCTGATTATCCCGTCTTTATACAGGGTCGCTGTTTTTGATGAGTCGCCTCCACCTGCCTGTCACCACCCATGTTGTTTTGCAGTCCTTTCTCTTTCATATGGTCTTCTATACAGATGTGATTATATTGTATGAGTAAATACGATACAGTGCAAATATTTCTATTATTCATCAATGATCTCCTAAATCTGACTCAATGCCCTATCCACTCCTATGCTGATGATACCACCCTGCATTATTCAACAGCGTTCAACAGACGCCCAATCCAACAACAATTAAATGACTCAAGGCGAGATGCTATAGGACGCCTAACTTCTGATCTTTCACTTGTTTCTGATTGGGGCAGAGAAAACCTGGTTTTGTTCAATGCCTCAAAAACTCAATTTCTACAACTATCTACTCGACATAACCTTCCAGACAACTATCCTCTCTTCTTCAATAACACTCAACTTCCCTCTCCTCTACATTAAACACACTCGGTCTATCCTTCACTAAAAATCTAAACTGGAAATTTCACATCTCTACTCTTGCTAAATCAGCTTCCAAGAAGTTAGGTGTCCTGTGGCGTCTTCGTCCATTTTCTCTCCCTCCCAGCTGCTTGCTCTGTACAGGGCCTTATCCGCCCGTGTATGGAGTATGGCTCTCATGTCTGGGGGATCCACACACAGCTTTACTAAACAAGGTGGAATCTAAAGCTTTTCGTCTTATCAACTCTTCTCCTCTAACTGACTGTCTTGATTCTTTAAGTCACCGCCGCAATGTTGCATCTTTATCTGTCTTCTACCGCTGTTTTCATGCTGTCTGCTCTTCTGAACTTGCTAACTGCATGCCTTCCCCCTCCTGCGGCCTCGCTGCACAAGACTCTCTACTTCTTCTCATCCCTATTCTGTCCATCTTCCTAATGCAAGAGTTAACCAGTATCTTCACTCCTTCATTCCCTACACTGGTAAACTCTGGAACTCTCTACCTGTGTCTGTATTTCCACCTGCCTATGACTTAAACTCTTTCAAAAGAGGAGTGTCAAGACACCTCTTACGTTAACTGGACCCTCCTTTTAGATTTTTTTGTTTTTTCTCTTTCTCCTACTTTCCTCTTAACAGGGCCTGGCAACCAGCGGGATTTTTTTTTCCAACACTTTGTTTTCCCTTGGCCAGTGCCCTTGTAATGTTAAAAAAAAAAAAAAAAAAAAAAAAAAAAAACCCAGACTGGTGTTCACGATTAGTTCATAAGCCATTCAAACAAGGCTGCTCATCTTTTTTCTTATGTAAAAGGGGAACAGAATATAAAAAAGGACCCACTTAGTTACCAGTCCCCTTGCAGGTCCGAGAGAATTAGTCAATAACAAAGGGATAGATGTCTTGAAACTTCTCTCTTAAATGAAGTCAAGTCACTAGGAGTTGGAAATACAGAAGCAGGTAGGGAGTTCCAGAGTTTACTAGAGAAAGGTATGAATAATTGAGAGTACTGGTTAACTCTTGCATTATGGAGTTGGACAGAGTAGAAGTGAGAGGAGGAAGAAAGACTATTACGACCTCAAGGCTTCATCTCAGCAGTGGCTTTGAAATATTCCCGAAATACATAGACGGATGAAAAATAATAGAATAAGTGAGAGAGTCCACCAGCAAGTGCTCATAAGTGTGTCCCCCCAAGGTAGTTATTTACACTGCCCGGCCCAGCGTGACACAGCAGGGACATCTCGACTCCTGGTCACTCAGCGCTGTCAACGAACGCCACAGTTACATAACAAATTAACTACCTTTCTCTGCTGTGCTTCCCCTCTTTTCCCCTCAGAGCAGCTAATGAGAGGCTTGGGGATCCCTCTCTGGGTTAACGCTTTGAAAACATAGAATAAAAACAGCGTTAATGGAAGAGGCGAAGCACTAACTCTCTCTCGGATTGCGCGAACCCACTAAAGTTACACAAAAGAGAAAAAGCATGACAAAAATGTGACCACTGTTACACACCGCGCTCTCCTCTCCCCTCTTCCCTCCCACCACCCACAGGCAGCTCAAACCTCCCCTCGGTAATCCTCCGCCACTTAACAATTTCAGTGTAAGTAGCCTCCACTCCTCTCTCCTCCCCTCCCCGGCTCGGAAAACAAAACAACTTGGGAATTCTAGAAACGCCACAAAAACTCCGGGGCGAGGGAGCGCTTGGCACCTCCCACGTGCCGCGCTGCCCTCCGCCCGCCCCGCCGCCCGCCCGCTGCCCCGCCACATGACATCAATACGACCAGGCCAGCCAATCACGCCGCGCCCTCTTGCTTTACCTCATCACCGCCGCTGCTCGCCTCCATATAGATCTATTACCAGCACTGCAAAAAAGAAGAAGGAAAGAAAGAAGGGGAATAAAGGAAAGGTCAAAGGTTTTCCCAAATTACTTTCCTCTTGTCACTATCTCGTCCACTTTCCCTCGCCCGCCCAGCGCCTCACTAACCATCATAGGTCACCATCACTACAAGTACAAGTCCTCTACTGACACACACACTCTCGCGATGGGAAGAGTGTCAAAACTGCCACTTTGACTTGGGTGGTGAGGGCGTGTGTGTCAGTGACGGTGGTGGTGGTGTTGGTAGCGGTGATGGTGGTGACGCCTATATGCTCCAGCGGTGTTCCTGCTCACCCCGGCGTCTCGTAGCGATATTTTTGTTTCAGTGCGGCTGGTCAGAGCAGGGTTATGCGGAAAACTGTTATGGCGCCAAGCCCCTCACAGCCCCTCGAGGCGCCGGGCTGGGCTGGCATGAGGCATCACACCTCAGGAATCTGTCTCATCCGTGTTTACCGTCCCATCTAGGAGGCCATTATCATTAACCTGCTTATGTCACGCCCAACTACCTCTGATATGACTCCCGCCCTCATAAGGCCACACCTCCCCGCCCAAACCTACGCCCAGACCCAGCCCTCCTCCACCCACTAGTGTACATAATGTGCCCGCCCCCCACTGTTCCTCTATCCACTCACACTCCTCCCTTAGTCTGTCATACATCACGCTAACCCTATCCCAGCCGCCTTCTTCCTGTCATTCCCCCGTTGCCCACACCTGGCCTGCGGAGAGCTAACGGCTGGGCTCCTCTGCACCTTCCTGACACAATACGGACGTCATCAGGAGCACGCTGGCTTACGAGAAACAAAAACGAGGGAACGGCGCAGGGTATAGAGGACTCAGGCTTCACTCAACGCCTTTGACACCTCTCAGTTATGTAAAAATGAATGAGTCTCCGTGAAAGTAAGGGGAAAAACTCCTGCCACACAAAGGCGAGCTTGAAGGTAGAGGGCACCGAGGAGCTTCACAGGAACATGAATTAAGTCCCTCAGGTGGAAGAGGATGAGTATAACTGAGGTCTCTTTCTAGTGGATGTCCATTTGTAACGAGCCAACCAAATCATAAAAGTGGATGGGCATTCTTACACACACACACACACACACACACACACACACACACACACACACACACACACACACAGAGAGAGAGAGAGAGAGAGAGAGAGAGAGAGAGAGAGAGAGAGAGAGAGAGAGAGAGAGAGAGAGAGAGAGAGAGAGAGAGAGAGAGAGAGAGAGAGAGAGAGAGAGAGAGAGAGAGAGAGAGAGAGAGAGAGAGAGAGAGAGAGAGAGAGAGAGAGAGAGAGAGAATCACCAACTGTAAAAAAAAAAAAATACAATCACACGCACGAATGAAAAAAGAGACCTTAAATGGATAAAATGAGGTAAATAAAAGTTAGAATCACACTGGAAAGCAAGAATACCAGAAACACAAATCAATCATTAATTTATACTGAAGGGACGAGGGTGAGGATGACTCGACAGGGAAGCAAAGATAGTGAAGCGCTCAAGCAGGTCAAGGCATGAGGGAGACAAGACAAGCATGAACACAAACACACCACGAGGAGGAGTGACGACGCCCATCATTCCATGCCGCACAATTTGGCCAGCGAGTGTTTAGGCTTGGCTTCAGAGGATGTAGTTATCTCCCGCCCCTGCGCCTCCCTTCCCGCACCTGGCCACCACACCTGACGCCCTGCCACCTGTGTCCCTGCTCACCGCTGCTCCTACTCCTACTTTTACATTCCTCCTACACGCTCTGTCCTCCCGTCCCCGCCCCGCCCCGCCCCGCCCCATGTCCCCCTCGCCCTCACTCTTCCTGGTCGACATCTCCCACTGGACTCCGCCCATGTGGCGTGGGCGTGGGCGTGCCCGAGCTGAATGAGGGTGGTGAACTCTATTTAGGCGTCTCTCTGTTGGGCTGTCAGGGGTGTGGGCAGGTGTGCGGGAGGCAGCGTGGGGTGTGTGGGTCAGGAGAGGGGAGAGGGAAGGGGATGGGGGGAAAAGACGAACTTGTAGTCAGAAGTGTCTCTTCTTCACTGCTTCACGATGTGTTATTCCATCAGTACAGCTAGACAGGGCCAGGTCAGTGTGGCACCCACCTGGCCCGCGCCTGGTGCCCCGAGGAGTGGGTCTGCTGCTAGCCGCCGCGGGGCACGCTATTACTGAGGAATCGCTGTGCCTGACCACCGCCCACGGCCGCGTCCCCTATGCAGCTCCTCGGGGAGGTAGGCCCTAATATGAGACGGGAGACGGTATGGTCGCCCTTGGAGGCTACACCTGTAATATACGCGGCGATGGTGCCGCTACCCAAGATAGAGCGCCGGTCGCCTCCTCCCTCTGCCTCCCACACTGCTCCACCCGGCCCGCTCCAGCCCCCTGACCCAATAAGGTTCTCTCATCTGGATACCGACTCCCCCTCGCCTCCCTCGCGGGCGTGTGAGCCCGTGTGGGCGTGGGCGGAGACCCCACCGCCAGCCCTGGACCCGGCCCTACGAGGTCCCCGCCCTGGCCGCTCTCCTTACGTGCCCCTCAGACGGCCGTGATGCTGCAGCCACCAAGGAAGGTCGCAGGGCCTCGCGCCACCAACGCCCCGCCGCCACATCACCGCTGCAGCGCCGCGCCGCGCCGCTTACATCATAGATCGATCATTAAATAATGTGAATTCATTAAGTTTTCAATTAAATAAGAACAAGAAAAACATCGTTAATGTCCCGCCACTTCCAGCGAAGCGCGTTGGTGCCGCTAGATAGTTCGTCCCAGGCAGACTGACGGTGCCACGGCCCAACACTGATAGCCGCTATCGTCATCACTATCTCTTTCACCATACTGTCCCTCTCCCTACACCTCCTCTGTACCCAACCACTACCAACACAACTAACCAGCATCCGCCCTGCCTCCCACTCCCCCACACCTTCTCATTCAGTACGAAGCTGCTGCTGCTGCTGCTGCTGCTGCTGCTTCTCCTCCTCCTCTTTCTCCTCCTCTTCCTCCTCCTCCTTCTCCTCTCCTCGTCCTACAGAAAAATACAAGTATATCCCACCTCCACTATCGTCTGTCACTCCCCGCCTTCTCATCGACGTCCTTCCACACACACACACACACACACACACACACACACACACACACACACACACACACACACACACACACACCAGAAGGCCGCGGCGGAGACAAGTCTTGATTCATCTTTCCCCTTGAGGCGGCGGGGACAGGGACGGACTGTTCGGGCGGGCAATTCCCTCCTTGGGCGACCACTCACTTTGTTTTTCCTGGTGAGCGGTGTTTATCAGTGTGTTGTGCTCTCTCCCGGGCGGGGCGGCCAGGGATCACCTTCAGTATGGCGCGAGGATAGACTTGTAGTGGGCTTGCAATGATGTACACGGGAAGACTGAGAGTGATCCGCCTTATATGCCAACACGAAATTACCTTCCCTGCTCGCTCACGGATAAACAACGACCCGCTGCTGGTTTCTGAGGGTGACGGTCGCGTGTGAAAGTCGGCAGGGTACGCAGGGAGGTATGCAGAGTGCGAATAGACAAACTACAGAATGGCTAGGAACTGGGTGTAAAGAATGAGCAGAAAAGCAAGCTATATTCGATAACCAGAGAAAAAAAATAACAAAAAGAGAGTTAGAAAAGCAATAAGTATGAAGAGCAGAGGGGAAAAAAGATGAATAGGAAGATAAGAAAAGTAGAAAGCAGATGGAATAGCAGATAAGGATGAGAAGGAAAGGTAACTGGATAAGATCAGATAAGAAGCAGGTTATAAACATCTTAGGAGTCGAGGTAGTAGAATAAGGGAACGGAACTAAGCAGGGAAGAAAGTGCTGAAAGAGAAGAGAGAATGTAGAGAGGAAGGTTAAACAAGCAAGACAGAGAGTAGAGAAGACCATGCCAAGGATTTGAGACGTAAGGCAGAACACGACAAAGACAAACACAGCAGGGTGAGAGGAGACAGTAAAACAGAAAACGTAGAAATATGCAAAGAAAATAAATGATAGAGAGAGACAAAGAGAAAGAGAGATGCCTTAGTGGTTGTATTATCCCTTCAATTCCTTCACTATATCTCTACAGCCAGCCACACAGACCAACACAACCTCAATCCTCGCCACACTAAGGCCTGTATTCTGAAACGCTTTGCTCTCTCACTATAACAGATTCCAAAGCTTCCAGTTGAGGATACTCATGTTTGTTAAGAGTGTTTTTATGTTTCTGGTGATATATTGTCAAGATTTCTAGTTTTATTAAAAGGAAAACTATCCTAAAACTTGGCCAGTTGTCTCTGTGGCCTCAGAAAATTGTCTCGTAGTGAGAGGGGAAGGCGTTTCTGAATACGGGCGCAAAACACAGCAACAAACAACACGCAGTGACTAACAGGTTGACAGCTGTAATGTTGGCGGACGCGTGACGAGACTCTTTAGTGGCTCAAGGCTACATACAGACGTGTGCCGCTCTTCACGGGCATGCATCCGTCACCCTGTTCGCCGGAAGATGGTATTGGGGAAGGTCATGCCAGGTGATTTGTTGCCGCTATAGACTGACGGACGTGATTTGATTCATTGCTTCGGTTTATTTTTGAGCTGAGTAAAAATCGCCGGTTTAGTTTTAACTCTTTCAATACCATGACGCGTTTTCATGTATATTCGTCTTACTATTCAATGATTTTATACAGCTTTAGAAATTTGTGTGGGGATTAAAATAGTAAGGACTCCGGCCATTAATCTTCTGACCGCCACAGAATCTTCCTAATGTAAATAAAATCGTCTAATCACACCCAAAACTCAAGATAAAAATGCGTCCCTGTAATAAAAGGGTTAATTACAAAATATACGAAAGGTCAAACTGATGTGAGTGCTCGAGTATTTCAACCATTTCCGCCACGATAAGCAACAATTCATAAAAGTAAAAAACAACGTATGAAAAGTTTACAAGCATCCACGAGAAAGAAGTTATAAAAGGATAGTTTCTTTGCACTTTCTAGCTGGTGAAGCATGAATAGATATCTTAGAGTGGCTAGTAGACTGAGGAAAGACACGACAAGTACCACAGAGAACGTGAAATTATTAACCCCTTCAGTACTGGAACGTAATTTTACCTTCAATGTTTGGGTATGATTAGATAATGTTATTTACATTAGGAAGGTTCTGTGGGAAGAATATTGGCCGCAGAGTCTTCATTATTTCAATCTCTACATAAGTTTCTCAAGCTGTATCAAATCACCAAATAGTAAGCAGAATGAATATCAAAACGCATCATAGTACTGAAAGGGTGAAGCAACTATCGTTATAGAGTAATGAAAGACGCGATATATACCAAAGAAAAGGTGAATACATTAAATGGCTATCGTTACATGTCTCCTCAGTGAAATTTAATACTTAATAAGCGTCTCACTGCCATTACGAAAGAGTCAAAGAACAGATGTGATTTACGACAATGCGAATGAGAAACCCCGCCACTGACCTGCTGGGGAGATGAAAAAAAGTGACACAAAAGGCAGCACGCATGAAGGATATGAGTGAGGAGCCGTGTTGGGTGAGGAGTGTGACAGGCAGGATGAGTTACGAGGCGTTTAGTGATGGCGATGATGACGGTAATGATGATTTGCGTGGATCTCTGCAGACTGACGCGCCAGACACTGATGGAGTTTCGTCGGAGATAGTCTGGTTTGGTTCTAAATGAGACCGCAACAATGACATCACCTCTGCATGTGTCTGGGCTCTGATTCACGTGAGTAATGATGGATATGTCTTTAGGTTACGTTAGGTTAGAATTTGAGTAACAATGTACACTCACCTACTATGTTTAGCGTCTTCCCTCAATCTCAAAGTCCTCTGATATGTTGATAATCTTAACCTCTTCAGTACCATGACACGTTTCCATATTCATTCTGCTTACTATTTGGTTGTTTTATACAGCTTCAGGAACTCATGTGGGAATTGGAATAGAAGACTCTGGCCATTAATCTTCTGACCTCCATAGACCCTTCCTAATGTCAATAAAATGGTTTAACCGTGCACAAATCTGAAGGTAAAAATGTGTCCCAGTACTGAAGGGTTTAATGCAGTATAGAGTGGAAGGAAACGTATGGATTGTGGCATTACTAAATCAATACAGATACAAAAATTAATGATGTGATATGAATACATACACTATACAGAAATGCATATACACGAATCTAACTGTACTTATCATTTTTATATTTGTATTCATCTCATTTAATACATTACGTGAGATTTACCTATACGAGTAACCCTCCTAATAATACACAAGACCAAGGCCTCATTCAATACATTACATGAGAATTTATTTACCTGTAGGAATAGGAATAACACACAAGGTCAAAAAGCTACTCATTCAAACAGCCAAAGCTCAGTGCCTGGGAAGGAGTAAGGACCTATACGAATAATGTTCCTAGTAATACACAAGATCAAGGTCCTCATTCATTACAATACGTGAGAATCTATTTACCTGTAAGAGTATTAACACACGGTCAAAAGCTACCCAAACAGTCAAAGTTCAGTGTCCTACTCGCTGCCCGGGAAGGATAAAAGACCCACACAAGTAATCTTCCTAAAATTACCCAAGATCAAGATTTCATTCAATACAATACGGAATCTTTTAACCTACAGGAGTAAGAATACCACACACGGTCACCCAAACAGCCAAAGCTCAGTGTCCTGCTCATTGCCCGGAAAGGAGTAAAGACAAGCAATTTTCCTAACAATACACAAGATCAAGGCCTCATTCAATACATTACGTGGGAATCTATTAACCTGTACGAATGATAATACATACGGTCATAAAGCTACTCACCCAAACAGGAAAAGCTCAGTGTCCTGCTGCGCTGCTAGGAGGGAATAAGGACCCGTGTAACTCTGCAATAACACGAACACATTAACAGAAAGCCAATCACTCTCGGGAAATTTGATAATAATAAATGATAATGAATAATAGGTAATAAATGATAAGTAATAATAATAAATGATTATAAAAAGTTAATAATAGCAGTTTAAGTTAGTTTAGTTGAGGGTTCCCTTTACTGAGTTAATGAATAGTTGTTTATCATTAACCTCTTCAATACTAGGACACATTTTTACTTGAGATTTGTGTACGATTAGACCACTTTATTGACATCAGGAAGTATCTATGGAGCTCAGAAGATTAATGGCCACAGTCTTCACTATTTTAATCTTCATATAAATTTCTGAAACTGTAAAGAATCACCAAATAGTAATCAGGGTGAATATGGAAATGCATCATGATAAGGGGTTAAGGATTTCGTCAATTTAATAATAGCAGTTGATAAGTCCGGCAGGCAACAGTGAGAGGCGCGAGCCTGACCAATGAGGCATCCAAGTCACGCCTCAGTCACAGGCAGCGGGATGCAGGCGGCGGACAAATGGGTCTCTCTTAGGATCAGACACCAAGTCATGCATAATCCGATCGCCGTTACCGAAGAAAGACGCCGCCGCTGCCACCACCACTGCCACCATCTGACGTTAATAATACAACCTAGCTTGGCCTAACCTAACCTGAATTGATGTTAAGACCAGAAACTGATGAAATATACCTGCATTTTCTTTCCTTTTCAGTGTCTATGCCTGACGAAAAGCTACAATCTAACCTAGCTTGACCAGAAACTGATCAAATAAACCTGCATTTTCTTTCCTTTTCAGTGTCCATGCCCGACGAAAAACTACAATCTAACCTAACTTTATCTAACTTAACCTGAATTGATGTCAACCCTTTCAATACTGGGACACATTTTAACCATGAGATATGTGGATGATTAGACCATTTTATTGACATCAGGAAAGGGTCTATGGAGATCAGGAGAGTAATGGCCACAGTCTTCACTATTCTAATCCCCCACATGAGTTTCTGGAGCTGTATGAAATCACAAAATAGTAAGCAGAATAAATAAGAATTTTATACAGCTTCAGAATCTGATGTGGGGATTACAATAGTGAAGACTGTGGCCCTTAATCTTCTAACCTCCATAGACCCTTCTTAATGTCAATAAAATGGTCTAATCGTACACAAATCTCAGGTAAAAATGTGTCCCAGTACTGAAGGAGTTAAGGACCAGCATCTCAGGGGGCCTTTTTTATTCTATCATTCATTATATTTTTGCTCTTGGCCGGA
Organism: Portunus trituberculatus; assembly: GCF_017591435.1. Taxonomy (NCBI): domain Eukaryota; kingdom Metazoa; phylum Arthropoda; class Malacostraca; order Decapoda; family Portunidae; genus Portunus; species Portunus trituberculatus. The sequence goes on along the minus strand of NC_059268.1, from coordinate 14,606,571 downwards.
TTTCTTTCTTACATAAAAAAAAAAAATAATGTTTCGCAAATCGTCAGTGTTGAGTCGAGGTAAACACACAAACATAATGAAGAAATCTCCACCTATCACCAACCAATTAGGAGTTATTAGCCGCTGTCCACAAACCTGAAGAATATAATCGCCAGTTTCTAAAGCCATATTGGAAGTTTCTAATTACATAATATTTGCTTTCAAGGCGGGTGGATAACAACACCGCCTCTAATTATGGCTTCAGAAAATATTTGCAACAACTGACGTTAAGCTAATCGAGGCTACAATTACCGCGGCCATTTTTGTGTCACCTTTCCTGACGACGCGGGGGTGACGCGTGAAAGCTTCTAATTATCAGCCCGGCAATCCTGCCGCGCGTGTGTTTAGCGGGGCAAGATTAGTGACAGTTTAATTATAACACAGACACTACTGACGCCACTACACGACTATTGACAACGGCATTATGATTCTTATCCGAGAGAGAGAGAGAGAGAGAGAGAGAGAGAGAGAGAGAGAGAGAGAGAGAGAGAGAGAGAGAGAGATGGAGTGACATATGAGGCACGGAGAGTGGGGAAGGAAGGAGTGTAGGCGGAGTGGGTCAGAAGGCTGTGGGCGGAAGAGTGGGCTGCCAAGGCAAGAGAGTGTGGGGAGAAAGGGCAAGCGACCGCATTTGGTCAGATGGGGACACAGGCGGTGCTGGAGAGAGAGAAGAGAGAGGAGAGGGAGAGAGAGGGAGAGGGAGAGAGGGAGAGGGGAAGGACATCAGGCACTGGAAGACCCTCACCCCCCTCACCCCCTCACCCTCTCATCTTCTCACACCCCTCACCCACCATTCACCCACCTCCCTCCCCCCTCCCCAATGCCCATGCAGAGCCCACGAGTCCCTCTGTCTCAGGCGTCGACCCCCAAGACAACAACAAGGGTACGAGGAGGAGGAGGAGGAGGAGGAAGAGGAGGAGGAGGAGGAGAAGGAGAAGGAGAAGGAGAAGGAGAAGGAGAAGGAGAAGGAGGAGGAGGAGGAGGAGAAGAAGAAGAAGAAGAAGAAGAAGAAGAAGAAGAAGAAGAAGAAGAAAAAGAAGAAGAAGAAAATGATGATGATGAAGACCAAGACTAACACTAAGACGAAGAAAATGAAGACGAAAAAGAAAACGAAGACAGAAGAAAACGAAAATGAAACCGAAGAAGAGGAGAAAGAGGGAGAGGAGGAGGAGGAAGAGGAGGAGGAGGAGGAGGAGGAGGAGGAGGAGGAGGAGGAGGAGGAGGAGGAGGAGGAGGAAGAGGAGGAGGAGGAGAGGGAGGAGGAAGAGAAGGAGGATATCTTGTAGGAAAGGAAACGTAAATAAAGGAGCCTGGAAAAAGGAAGCCGTGGAGAGGAAGCAAAGATAGGAAATGATGCGGCGGAGAAAGGGAAAGGGAGAGAAGGAAAGGGAGGGAAGGGATGGAAAGGAAGGAAGGAAGGGAAGAATGGTGCAAAGGATCTGGGCAAGGGAAGCTTAGAACATGAATGGAAGTAAGAAGGAAAAGTCTATATGAATCTTTAAACATAAGGTAAAGAATCGCGTTTCTATTTGAATATAAAACAGCGCAGGCTTCACACAATTAATTTCTTTTGTTTTTATACCATGTGGGCTTTTCACGGGAATTTATGGGCTAAGGGGATACTTTTTGGGGTACCTCTTATCTCAAAGCCCACCCGCTAGGAAACCGTTACCCAGAGTGAGGAAACCCAACCTACACCCCGACCGTGGACAGGATTCGAACCCTTGCGCTTGGAGATCCCTCGGACCCCAAATCCATTTAACGCTTTCACAGTAACACGAAGCAATTAGCACCTGAAGCGAAGTAAGAAGTCTGTCTGCATTATTATTATACGATAAAGAGTCGCATTTCTATTTAAACAGTGCGGAAAACTTCAAATTCATGCAATACGTTTGATGAATAGCCTTTAACCTCAGAGTAGCTGGTCATTAAAGAACTGGCCTAAGGGTTAATCCAGTTTGTGAATTGAAGGAACTCCCCATCACGGTGTTTAAGAATGGTTCCCTCAGCTGGCCAGGCAATGGAAGGGACGAGGGTGTTAGCACTAGAAGTAATGCATGAAGGTTTTACAAGCATCGACAAGGAAATTAAAGATGAAAAGTAAACAGCTTGCAGTTTCCTCCTAGTTTAAAGATCAGTTGTGGCTGTAGAACAAGTATGGATGTCTCAGGAATGATTAGTCATTAGGAAAGGTGTACCAAGTGATCAAAGGGTTAAACAACATAAAGGGAAGTGAAGATTGTAAAGATGCATATGATCAGACACACACACACACACACACACACAATAAAGGTCATAAGAAGCTCAATAAACAACACGCAATGCAGGAAAATATACAAAATAAAGGAAAAAAATATTATAAGAAGGAATCATATCAGGAAAGATTAATACAAAACATAAAACACATCATACTTTAAATAAACTCCCCCACAACAATGACAATTAATAAACTCAATAGGCCACACACACACACACACACACACACACACACACACACACACACACACACACATACTAGTCTATACAGAGGATGAAGAATGAGGCGCCACGTTATCTGGACATCATCACGCTACTGGTCACTGATAACACGACTTCTTGTTATATGATGCTGTATACACTCTTCCTTCTCATATGCCTCCTCTTCCTCCTGTTCTTCCTCCTCTTCCTCCTCCTCCTGTTCTTCCTTCTTCTTCTTTCATGTTTCTCCTCTTCCTTCTCATCCTATGCACTTCTTACTCTCTTCCTGTTCTTTCTTCTTCTTCTTTCTCCTCCTTTTCCTTTTCTTCCTGTACACTCCTCCTCCTCCTCTTTCTGTTGCTCCTTCTCCTTCTTTCTCCTCCTCTTCCTATACATTCCTTCTTCTCGTTCTCTTCCTTTTCTTCCTTCTTTCTCCTCCTCTTCCTTTTCTTCCTATGCACTTCTTCTCATTCTCTTCCTGTTTTTCCTTCTCCTTCTTTCTCCTCTTCCATATCTTCTTATACACTCCTTCTTCTCATCCTCTTCCTGTTCTTTCGTCTTGTTTCTTCTCCTCTTCCTTTTCTTTCTATACACTCCTTCTTCTTCTCATCCTTTTCCTCCTGTTCTTCTTTCTTCTTTTTCTTCCTCTTCCTTCTCTCCCTGTTCTTCCTATTGTTCCCTCTCTTCTATCTTATGTTACTATTTTTCTTTGTTTTCTCTATTTTCTTGTTCTTGGGTTAGTTCTTTTCCTCCTCCTTTTCCTCATCCTCCTTCTTCACCTCCTCCTCCTCCTCCTCCTTCTTCACCTCCTCCTCCTCCTTCTCATTCTCTTCTTCTTCTTCTTTAAATACTATACTTTCAGCTTCTTTCTTCTCCTTCTTCTTCTTCTTCTTCTTCTTCTTCTTCTTCTTCTTCTTCTTCTTCTTCTTCTTCTTCTTCTTGTCTTATGATGCAAACAATATGACAGTTATCCGATGAAAGAGAATTGGGAGACAGGCTGTGTACTTTTTTGAATGAAGACTGATGGGAAAAGTAGCAAACGTTATGAGAAAAGGAGAAAAGTTTATCGTGAAGTTGAAGGAGAAGAGTTGTTGTTGTCAATACTAAGCAAAATAAGACGAGGGAAGTGAAAGGAGAGTGTTCACGAGACTATAGTGGCAAACGTTATGAGAAAAAGAGAAAAGCTTATCGTAAAGAGAAAAGTTTATCAGGTGAAGTTGAAGTAGAAGAGTTGTTGTTGTCAATACTAAGCAAAATAAGACGAGGGAAGTGAAATGAGGGTTCACGAGACTATAGCAGCAAACATTATGAGAAAAAGAGATGAGACAAGTTTAAAGTTTATCATATGAATAAGAAGTAGAAGAGCTGTTACTGCCATTACTAAACAAACTAAGACTAGGGAAGTTAAAAAAAAAAAAAAAAGAGTTCACAAGACTAGTTGTAAACATTATGAGAAACAGAAAAGAAAAAAAGTTTACCATATGAAGAAAAGTAGAAGAATTTTGCTATCATTACAAAACAAACTAAGACTAAGGAAGTAAAAAAAAAAAAAAGAGTTCACGAGACTATGGTGGCAAACGTTATGAGAAAAAGAGAGGAAAAAAGTTTATCATGATGAAGGTGAAGCAGAAGAGATGTTACTGTCACCACTAAGCAAAATAAGAAGAGGGAAATGAAAGAAGAGTTCACGAGACTATGGTGGCAAACGTTATGAGAAAAAGAGAAGAGAAAAGTTTATCATCATATGAAGGTGAAGTAAGAAGTATTGTTGCTGTCACCACTAAGCAAAATGTCACGAGGGAAGTAAAAGGAGGGTGCACGAGACGCTGTAATCCTCTGAAGGGACGACTAAAGGAGTTTAAATTCCCTACACTTTCCCACAGATTGACGATGGATGCAATAAAAGTTATATGAAAAAGAATATAAAAGAAAACGGAACTATGAAGAAGGATTAGAAAACCTGCCAACACTTAGCCATGAAGGAATAAAATAGGTTACATGCAGAGTGAGTGAAAAAAAGGGAAAAAAGGAGGAAAAGAGAAGAAAAAGACATGAAGAGGGGAAATAAAGATGTTAGCCTTATAGACAAGACAAGGCGAAGAAGAAAAAAAAAGAGGAGGATGAGGAGAAGAAGGAAGAGAGTGGGGAAGGAGAACGAGGAGGAGGAGGAGAAGGTGGAGGAGGAGGAGGAAAAAGAGATCTGATTCTGATATATAAGGAGAAAGAGATTGGAAGGCGTGGACACATAAGTTTCTGGCCAACAATATGACACGAATATAAATCATGAAACACCAGATTTAGCTTCCAAACAGCAGCATTGATACCTGGAAAGGCCTGGAGGTGATGACATGGTGATACGGTGATACGGTGTGATGCGGATGAGAATTTCGCAAGTGTAAAAACAGTCAAATAAATGTAGTTATGGAAAGAACAAATAAACTAAAGTGTGTGTGTGTGTGTGTGTGTGTGTGTGTCAGGCAGGTGAGAGGCGGCGGCGATGGAGACGGAGGCGGGAAAGAAGGCTGAAGAGGAGGAGGAGGAGGAGGAGGAGGAGGAGGAGGAGGAGGAGGAGGAGGAGGAGGAGGAGAGGAGAAGAAGAAGAAGAAGAAGAAGAAGAAGAAGAAGAAGAAGAAGAAGAAGAAGAAGAAGAAGAAGAAGAAGAAGAAGAAGAAGAAGAAGAAGAAGAGGAGGAGGAGGAAAAGAACAAGAACAAAATCAAGCAGAACAACAACAATAACAACAACAAAAACAACAAGGGGAATGAGGGAGCAAAAACCTGAGATAAAGTGAGCGATTTGGAACACTAGCTCACAAAACCCACCATTTTGAAACAATACGGAAAATCTAAACCAAACATTTCAACACACTTCGTTCATTCACCACCATCTCCTTCACAGCCATATGGGGAACAAGAAGTGAGAGGGAAAAAAAGAAAAAAGGAGAAAAGAAAAAAAGGGATAGAGAGGTGGGAGATGAGAGGGAAAAGTTAACCTACTCCTTCCTTATCTACTCCTATCCACTTCCTCCCAGCTACTCCCATCTACTCCTCCCATGGTTAGAGATAGGAGTAAAAGAAGGAAATGGAATGTTCTTACACTCACACCTGTCTCCCTACACCTGTCTCTTCACACCTGTTAAGGAGACTAGCAGGTGTAGCAGCGTCTTTACCACACCAGAGAGAGAGAGAGAGAGAGAGAGAGAGAGGGGGGGGAGTGTTCGTGCAGCGTTTACGTGTTTAAGAAAATAAAGTTGTGTGATTTTTTGTGATGTAATGAATCCTCTCCTTTCAAGAATGCAGTGGCGATGGTGGTGGTCGTGGTGGTGGTGATGGTGGTAGTGGTGGTAGTGGTGGTGGTGGTGGTGGTAGTCGTGGGGATGAAGGAACAGAAATAGAAGTGGGAAAAAAAGAAGAAGAAGAAGAAGAAGAAGAAGAAGAAGAAGAAGAAGAAGAAGAAGAAGAAGAAGAAGAAGAAGAAGAAGAAGAAAAGAAGAAGAAGAGGAGGAGGAGGAAAAGGGAGAGGAATGTCTGGTGAATGAAAGGTTGGTGAAGGAAGATTTGGATAGGGAAGGAGGGAAGGAGGGAAGGAGGGAAGGAGGGAAGGAGGGGAGGAGGAGGAAGGGAAGAAGGGAAGATGCAACATAAATCAGGAGAAGGAGGAGAGAAATCCCCGTAATTATCGAGAGAGAGAGAGAGAGAGAGAGAGAGAGAGAGAGAGAGAGAGAGAGAGAGAGAGAGAGAGAGAGAGAGAGAGAGAGAGAGAGAGAGAGTTTTGAGTGGGAGAAAGGAGGATGGAAGCGAGGGTGTTTTGAACAGGAAGGGAAAGTGTCGGGAGAAAGGCAGGAGGAGGAGGAGGAGGAGGAGGAGGAGGAGGAGGAGAAGGAAGGATAGGAGTGAAAGGAGAGAAAGAGAAAGAGAGAAGACACGAGACTTAATGAATATATGTCAATAAGAAGGTTTCGCTCACTCTCTCTCTCTCTCTCTCTCTCTCTCTCTCTCTCTGCTACAGAAGATACAGGGCGTGAAACTCACCTGTACCCTTGTCAACTTCTAATTCTATACTGTTACAAGAAACGCGTATCATTTATTCACTCTAAGCTAACATTTGTACACTATCAGCTTTTCATTAACGTGTCTTCATATTTGCCTACTGTCTTCGCTGTCTGCTTATTTGTCTGTCTATTTATCTATGTGTCTGCCTACCTGTCTATTAACGAGCTCATTTGTCTGTTTACCTGTGTACTTATTCACCTTACAAATCACTTATCTTTTAGCTAATTTATCTGTCTACCTATCTACTCATCTAACAGTTAATTTCTTTTACTATCTATCCATCTACTAATCAATCTTACAATAGTCTTCTTAATCTCGGTCTGAATGGTGTCCCGGGGAATACGTGGTTGTCAGATCTTGAGGAAAACCGTGAGCTATCCTTGTAATAAGTGCGTTGATCAACAGAAAACAAGTATTTTTCACATCAAATCAATGACGTTATCAATAAACTACAATACGTTTCTAAATCCAAGAGAAATTTTACAGTACACGGACTATATCTATTAATTTGCCTCTACCTATCTATCTATCTGTTTGTCTATCTACCCATCCTGACATTTATCTATAGGGTGATGTAATAAGTTCGTGATGAATAGTGTTCCCGCAGGCAGGATCAGGAGGGATGGGTCTGGGGGATGAGAGTGGGGTGGAGTGAGGTGGGAGGGCTCTCTGCGTGGGCGAGGCGGTATCTGGCGACGCCCACCGTAGGAGCCGCCCTCTCAACGAAGGCTGGAGCTATTTACATAATGACTTTTAATCTGTTTATCCACAGCATTACACTGTTCATGGTGCTGTGATGTACTGCCGCTTGTCTGTCGAGGTGTGGGGATGCTGGGGACCTCACACTCTTCACACAGCCGCAGTCACACCCTCGCTACCTTTCACCGTGTGTGCTGCGAATAAATCATACTTCTGCTCAGACTTTTGCTGAGATACACACATTTTCTCCATACTCGGGCGTCACATTTCCCTTTCTGGTTCAAGCAAGCGACGATCGTGCCGAGTCTGAATAACTTAGTGGGAGATGAACACGTTACACTTGAGGGAGATGAAGTGGCGGGGACTGGTGCAAGTTAAGTATGGCTGGTAGTGAGGCTGAGTAGTGGAGACTGGGAGATGAGGTGGTGGTGGTGGTGATGATGGTGGTGGTTTGGGCGGAGGACGTGGGCGAGGTGCTGTGTATGGGGAGGGGATTGGGACGCGGTGAAGCGGTGGTGCAGTGGTGTAGTGGGCGAGAATAGCTGGGTTTGCCGCTCCACCCAGCACTCCACCCACCCACCCACCCGCGGCCGGCCAGCATACCTCCCGCCCACACACCGCCTTGCCACAGTATCACCGACCTTGCTGTCAGGTGGGCGGGGGGTTAAGGTGAGGGAGGGGCTGGTGGTACGGTGCCTTGGGTGGTACTACGGTACACTAATGAGGCGTAGCGAGGCGCCTCTCCGACCACAGGTGAGGTTGGTATTGTGACCAGTGGGCCAAATAAGGGCAGATGAGAAGGACCTCTTGCCCTCCCATCTGTTGCTCAATGAAGGAAGAAACGGCTTTTTAGACTTACCAGGGCGGCTCAGGAGAGAGAGAGAGAGAGAGAGAGAGAGAGAGAGAGAGAGAGAGAGAGAGAGAGAGAGAGAGAGAGAGAGAGAGAGAGAGAGAGAGAGAGAGAGAGAGAGAGAGAGAGAGAGAGAGAGAGAGAGAGAAACACCCATTGATTTGCTCTACGAAGAAAACCGTGTATAAGACATCATTTCCCAACACTACGGAACTAATATCATATTTTTCTTGAACGCGACAGAATATTGAGCGAGCGAAGGAAGGAAGGAAAAGAAGGGAGAGAAAGAAGGAAGAGAAGGAAGGGAAGGAGTGCGCGACAGGTGTGAGGGCGGAGGACGCGAGGAGGGGTGGGCGGGCTGGAGCAGGTGGATGGGCGGGAAAGGAGAGAGAGTTGGGAGAGATGGGCGGGGCTGGGCTAGGGATGAAGGGAAAGGCAAAAAGCTAAAAAGGAGACGATTGGAATCCTCTATCAAGGGAGGAGGAGGAGGAGGAGGAGGAGGAGGAGGAGATACTAAATTTGAAAGACTGGCTGAGATCACTATGCACTCAGTCAAGGAAGGCTCAGCGCTTTTCTCCTTAAACAGAGCGTCCAGTTACAGTAAACCATGGATACAGGACCTGTCACTCCTCACCCATCACTCCCTACACACACACATACACGCACACGCACACACGCACCACCACCACTCACCAGCAAACACTAGCGGCAGCAAGACCCAGCCACGCGAGAGAACCGAAGTGAATTTGTGGTTCCACTATTTTCATATTCCCGTGGCTAACAATAGATACAAGACAGGCTATTTATTTTTCCCTTTTTTTCACGGCAGCCCTTCACTATTTTCACTCCTAAAGCATCGAATCACCTCAGCCATGTAGGAGCGGAGGCAGATGTACAGGTGAAGGAGTGTCGGTCAGGGACATGAACGAGTAAGGTAAGGTAAGGTAAGGTAAGGCAAGACAAAGCAAGGCAAGGCAAGACAAGTCAAGGAACGGCCAAACACAATGCAAGTCAAGAAAAGGCAAGAAAAGGCAAGGTGAGGCAAGGCAAGGCAAGGCAAGGCAAGGTAAGGTAAGAAAAGGCAAGGTCAAGGCAAGGCAAGGCAAGGCAAGGCAAGACAAGGCAAGGCAAGGCAAGGTAAGACAAGGCAAGGCAAGGCAAGACAAGGCAAGGCAAGGTAAGACAAGGCAAGGCGAGGCAAGGTAAGACAAGGCAAGGCAAGACAAGGCAAGGCAAGGCAAGGCAAGGCAAGGCAAGGCAAGGCAAGGCAAGGTAAGACAAGGCAAGGCAAGACAAGGCAAGGCAAGGCAAGACAAGGCAAGGCAAGGCAAGGCAAGGCAAGGTAAGACAAGGCAAGGCAAGGCAAGGCAAGGCAAGGTAGGCAAGACAAGGCAAGGCAAGGCAAGGCAAGTAAACACACTGCAGCTTATGAGGATGCAAAAAGTAATCAGGTTTTGGAGGGATAAGGTCTAAAAATTGCGTACAAAGATATCATAAAGTAGTAATAGTGGTGGTGGTGGTGGTGGTAGTAGTAGTAGTAGTAGTAGTAGTAGTAGTAGTAGTAGTAGTAGTAGTAGTAGTAGTAGTAGTAGTAGTAGTAGTAGTAGTAGTAGTAGTAGTAAAATAAACCGAACCAAATAACAAAGAGGAGGAGGAGGAGGAGGAGGAGGAAGAAGAAGAAGAAGAAGAAGAAGAAGAAGAAGAAGAAGAAGAAGAAGAAGAAGAAGAAGAAGAAGAAGAAGAAGAAGAAGAAGAAGAAGAAGAAGAGCAGCAGCAGCAGCAACAGAAAACACATCGAGAGATCCAGCAAGACACAGCCAACCAAAACCAGCAAGTCTATAATGCCTCACACACACACACACACACACACACACACACACACACACACACACACACACACACACACACACACTCACACAGAGCGCCACTCAGTCTGCCGCGTCGACACTCCCGCCAAGGTCCTCACACATACACATACACACACACACACACACACACACACACACACACACACACACACACACACACACACACACACTCACACCCACGCCCAAACGAGTCAGCAAATTCTATCACACAAAACCGCGTCAACGGTGAATGCTTCCCAATTTGGTTCCCCTCGCACTGCCTTCACCAGGGAGGAGGAGGAGGAGGAGGAGGAGGAGGAGGAGGAGGAGGAGAAAGAGAAGGAAGACGAGGAGGAGGGAGGAAGAAAACAGTGTGAAGAAAAAGGAAGAGAAGGAAGAAAAAAGGACGAGGAAAGGGAAAAGGAGGAGGAAAAGGACTAGGATGAGGGAAAGGACGTAGAGAAGAGGAAGAGAAAATGGAGGAGGAGGAAAAAAAGAGATAAAAGGAGGAAGAAAAGGAGGAGGAGAAGGAAAATACAAATGAATAGGAAAAATGTCCAAGGAAATAGTTTTTTAATCTACGAGAAGGAGAAAAGGAGGAAAAAGCAAGGAGGAGGAGGGAGAGGAGGAGGAGGAGGAGGAGGAGGAGGAGCAGGAGCAGGAGGAGGAGGAGGAGGAGGAGGAGGACAGACAATTATAATAACAACTCCTACAAAGAAATGAAGTCAAGTTACCAGTGAATGACTTTTTTCCGTGTGCGTGTGTGTGTGTGTGTGTGTGTGTGTGTGTGTGTGTGTGTGTGTGTGTGTGTGTGTGTGTGTGTGTGTGTGTGTTTGCTTGCTTGTCTCTGTTTTTCCTTCCTCGAAATTACTCTATGAATCAACGTGACTTCCAAGAATTTATTTGTTTATCTTTTGCCACTTTACGATGAGAGAGAGAGAGAGAGAGAGAGAGAGAGAGAGAGAGAGAGAGAGAGAGAGAATAATTCCTTCTTAACCTGCTCTCTTCCTTTAAACGTCAAATGTAGTAACTTAAGAGAGGAGGAAGAGGAAGAGGACTTGAGAAGAAATGTGCAGGAGGCAATACAGTGTGATATAATTTGTCACGTTCCTTTCAATCACGTGATATTTTTCTTTTTTGAGCGCGTTAACCTCTTCAGTACCATTACCCGTTTCTATACTCATTCATTACTAATTTGGTGATTTTATTCAGCTTCAGAAACTTATGTGAAGGATTGAAATAGTGAAGACTCTGATCATTAATCTTCTGACCTCCATAGACCCTTCCTAATGTTAATAAAATGGTCTTATCGTACGCAAATCTCAAGGTAAAAATGCGTCCCAGTATTGAAAGGGTTAATCTCTTCAGTACCATGACTTGTTTCCATATTCATTCATTAGTATTTGGTGATTTTATTCAGCTTCAGAAACTTATGTGGAGGATTAAAATAGTGAAAATTGTAGCCATTAATCTTCTGACCTCCATAGACCCTTCCTAATGTTAATAAAACGGTCTAATCGTACACAAATCTCAAGGTAAAAATGGATTCTAGTACTGATGGGGTTAAGCTTCTCTTTGCGGAGAGATCATCTTCCTCCTGCTGTGTTTAACCTCCTCTAATTTTGGACCCTTCCCAGCGAGACACGGTGAACAAACCTTTACAGCGTCCCTTAAATGCCGCTGTGAAGGGCTGCCCGTGGCCCGTACAGCTGCAGCGACTCTTTACAGTCAATGGACTCCTCGTGCTGTGAGTGTTAGTGCTGCCAGCCGACTCATTGCAATACTGTGTTGGGTTGACGGTTACCGGGGAAAGATACATCGCATTCCCTAGTACTTTTATATCTCGTTAGTTTATACTGTATATGTTTCAGTGGGGAATTTACAAAGTTGTGTTGCTCTCTCTCTCTCTCTCTCTCTCTCTCTCTCTCTCTCTCTCTCTCTCTCTCTCTCTCTCTCTCTCTAAAGCAGTAGTTCTTAATGGTGAGATTTCGATACTGAATATAATACTGACGAGATTTTAGGTGAACGTTGCTGTCTCTCTCTCTCTCTCTCTCTCTCTCTCTCTCTCTCTCTCTCTCTCTCTCTCTCTCTCTCTCTCTCTCTCTCTCTCTCTCTCTGGTTTCTTTTCATTTCACGTTAAGAAGCGATAAATATACTGAATTCTTTAACCTTAGCACTTTATACCTCATTAGTTTATACTTTATACTCTACACACTTCACTTCAGAATTTACAAGATTAACTTTATCCTCCATTTCCTTTCCTTACATAAAAGACGACACATACAAACACACACACACATACACACACACACACACACAATAATTCCACCTTAGCTAATAAACAAACCAAACTCCCCACCACTTTTTACTTTATTACTTTAGACAGAACTCACAAGATTATGCTCACCGGGGATTACCTTCGAGTGAACGAGGGACAGCACACCTATAGCCGCTGCAGACACGTAGAGGACACCTGATGGAATAGGTAACGACAAACATCCTGACTGTACAAGAGTAGGGAAGGGGAGATGGTTTGATGGAGCATGGTGGAGGAGGGCACTGCATCAACACGATTATAATGCCAGCAGCTACAGTTACGAGAGAGCGTTACCCATTGAGAGACTGCAAGACTAGGGAGGCCGGGGTACGAGGAGTCAGGAATGATGGTGAGGTGGCTGCGGGAGGAATGTGAATAAGGTAAGACGCATGGATATATGGGGAGAGGATGCTAGTGTAGACATAGGAGGGGGACATGTAGTAGGGATGCCATAGGAGGTGGGAGAAGGTAAAGGGAAGGGGGATGCTGGGAGTCATATTCGTGGTGCTTGATGTCAGGTGGGCAAGACACATTTCTCCTCATTACGAGTTTATGGCGCTGCTCTTGGCTTGTCACAGCGCTGGCGTTAAGCTGCTCAGTCACATGGGGCCGACTGAGGCTTGAGTACTGACGGAGTGACAGAGGGAGAGGGGAAAGGAGGGAGGGAGAGAGATAGGTGGTGCAGGTGGCAAATCAAAGACCGGTGAGTGAAAGGGGAAGGTGTTTCGTCTAGACAATTGAATGTATGGGAGTACACAACAGCATATTAACGTGTGGAGGGTGGATGGGTGGGGAGGACCGTGGTGGGTGTTAAGTAAGGATTAGATACGTGTTTGGTGGGTGTTAAGTAAGGGTTAGATGCTTGTTTGGTGGGTGTTTGGTGGGCGTTAGATGGGTGTCTGTGTGGTGTTTGGTGGGTATTAGGTGAGACAAATGATACAGTTCAACTACTGCTTTTCTGGATGCTGTAGGTTAGGTTAGGTTAGGTTAGGTTAGGTTAGGTTAGTCTGGTTAGGTTAGGTTAGGTTAGTCTCTTGCAGTTCCTATATTAGTTTTAGTTTTAATGCAAAGGACAAGCTCGAGATCGATAAAAGCAAGATAAAAAGGGAAAAATTGTGTTAAAAAGGGATCAGAAAGTCAACCATCTTCGCAATAATAGTTTTCTCTTCATCCAAGGCGAGCAGTGAGCACGTCCTGTGTGTGACGCGCGGTGTTTTATGGCGGTGACATTTACACTGTTGCAAATTATAATGTCAAGGGTGTACTGAGCAGGTGGATGTCTATTGTTACTGTCCAAGATGTCCCAACAAGAGGAGCGGGGCGGCAGATTTAGGGATGAGGTCACAGCTGAGTGTTGCATTCTCAAACACTTCTGTGCTTCACCTACACTATTTCAAAAGGCTTTATTTAAATCTACGAGTTTTTAAGGTGTTTTTACGGTTCTAGAGGAAGAGTGACGAAATTTTTACATCATTAACTGAGGAAACACTCTTGAAAACCACGCTAATCATCTCTGAAGCCTTTGAAAATAATCGTGGTGAGAGAGCAAAGCGTTTCTGAATGCGGATCTAAGACACACACACACTCACACACACACACACACACACACACACAAACAAACAAACACACACACACACAGCTGACAGCTACGCAGGGAGAGAGAACCAGAATGAGTATGCGAGGCTTGTTAACATTTTAAGGTCTCGGGGAGAGTACAAGTGAGTGGACAGAGGAAGATATGGGAGGAAGATCCGCGGAAAGGTTCGAGCAAATAAAGTGAGAGACAAGTGGCACATGACCGCGTGGCTTGGCGGCCTGCCCACCTGCTGACAAAGACTGACTGGCCCTTGTCATAACCGTGGACACTGCTATTGTTGTGAGAAAACCTTTATAGTTTAACCCATTCGTGTATTCTTGGCTAGATTTCAGTAAACAAAACAACACAACGCAATACACACATTCAAGTAACCCTCAATTGTCATAACCATGGACACTACTGAGATATCCTTCATATTTTAACTCATTCGTGTATCCTTGGCTAGATTTCAGTAAACAACGTAACACAATAAAATATACGCATTTAACTAACCCTCAATTGTTATAACCGTAGATACTGTACTGCTATTACGAGAGAACCTTTATTTTCTAACCCATTCATGTATCATTGGCAAGATTTCATTAAACAATATAACACAACAAAATATACGCACTTGAGTAACCTTTAATCCCTTTATTACTGGGACACACTTTTACCTTAAGATTTGTGTACGATTAGACCATTTTATTAGCATTCGAAAGGCTCTATGGGGACCAGAATATTAATGGCCACAGTCTTCACTACTTTAATCGCCCCCATATAAGTTTCTGAAGCTGTTTAAAATCACCAAGTAGTAACCAGAGTGAATATGAAAACGCGTCATGGTACTGAAGGGATTAATAGTTATAACCGTGGGCACTGCTGTTGTTGTGAAAGATTTAATTTATTCGTGTATTCTTGGCTAGACTTAAGTGAACAATAAAACACGTTACATTATACACGCCTGACTCACCCTTAACCACTTCAGTACCATGACGCATTTCCATAATCATTCTCTTTAGTATTTGTTAGTATTTGATGATTTTATACAG
>NC_059268.1:14564183-14584183 GCF_017591435.1 Portunus trituberculatus | reverse complement strand
TTCGAACCCGTGCGCTTGGTTCCACTGTACCACGGCGACCTCTCCACTTAAGACCGCCAAACCTCACAAACTAAAATTCTAACACTAAAACTCAGCGAATCTTTCTAAAACAACACGTGAGAGAACAGAACTCTCTCAGAACCTTTAAAATAATCCAGCTTTCAATCCTAGAATCCACGGTCGGTCCAGTCCAGTCCAGTAGTGGTCGTGGGATAAACTTTGCCTTCGTTTCCACACTCATTTCGGCTCCCACTGTCGCTACTTGTAAATCCATCCGTTGTGGTGTACTTTTCCCTGTCGTAACTTCCCCATACTTTGAGGGAGGGCGATGACACAGACTCAATATATAACAATTCAGTCCTCACCTGCCTGGGCGACGAGAGGAGCAAGGAGGGGAAGACACTCGTAGACAGCAGATTACAATGAATGATACGGGCACCCTCAGCCTCTTGTCGTCATTGGTTCTCTTCATCATCTCACTCTCCCTGAAACAAAGCAGTGAGGTGGTGAGTTGGTGGTGGTGGTGGTGGTAGTAGTAGTAGTAGTAGTAGTAGTAGTGATAGTAGTAGCAGTAGTAGTAGCAGTAGTAGTAGTAGTAGTGGTAGTAGTAGTAGTAGTACTAGTAGTAATGGAGGTGGAGATGGAGGTGGAGGTGGAGGCAGAGGTAGTGGTGGAGAAGGAGGAAGAGGAGATGGAAATGGAACAGGATGCAGAAAAGGAAAAGCAAAAAATAAAAAAATAAAATAAAAAAGCAGGGATAATTAAGGAAATCACACACACACACACACACACACACACACACACACACACACACACACACACACACACACACACACACACACACACAGAAAAGAAAAACAACAACACTAAAATCTCACTTCAGAACATTATCCTTCACAACACCACACACCACATTTCGAAACCCGGCCAGGGAAATCCACACAGATTGACTTGGAGAGCTTCCCTACCTGGATATCTACAAAACCTATACGAGCCACCTTGATAGCACAGATGTAATTGTCAGCGAGCGGTCTTCCTGCCTCCTTATCTTATCAGCGTGTGGTGCGGAAAGGCCTAGTGGAAAACACCCTCCCCAGTCCTTATCAGCTTCACATCCCGTGCGATACGAAGCCACGAAGGACAAAACACATGATTCACTTTACTGATGAACTTCTACCATTGGGAATTAAAGGCCAGCGTAAAAGATTTTAAACTAGTAAGGTAAAATAAGTGTATTCGCGTTCTTTTCTTATGCGAGAGGGGAAGGTGGCCAAGAGTAACACCAAAAGAAAAAAAAAATGAGCCCACTTGATTGCTAGTTCCCTAAAAGAGTCATAGAGTTAGTCAAAAGTTTAGGACAAATGTCTTGAAACCATTGTAGATTTCTGGTATACGACTATCCGCTTCTTTGATTCACCGCTCAAGCCTCAAAAGTACCGGTTAGATATGACTGGGAAGAAAAAGACGAGGAAAAAATAATTGGGTATCCAAATCCATATGTCACCACTCACGAGGGAACACGATGGTGCTACTATTGCTTTTGTTGTTGCTGTGCCTTGCTGTGCCTATGACCGGTCTTCCAGAAACATATTACTAGTGTGACGGTCATCAGAGACTTGAAAACAGACAAATCTCACATCCACTGCCTCTGCTTTCTGACACAGCGGTTCTCTGGGCTGTGTACTCCCTGACCGGCCGCCAGAAGCTTACAAACACATCAAGGGAAAGACAGTAACGGACACATAAGAACATAATAAAATGAGGGAAGCTGCAAGAGACAGTCAGGCCTACACGTAGCGGTCCCTGCATGAGCAAAGCTACTTAATTCCATCTATCATTTCCATCCAGAAATTTGTCTAATCTTTTAACTCCTTCACTACTAGAACGCATTTCTACCTTGAGTGTTGGATATGATTAGACGATTCTTATCAACATTAGGAACGGGCTATGAAGCTCAGAAGATTAATGGCCACAATCTTCGCTATTCTAATCCCTAAATGAGTTTCTGAAGCTGTATAAAATCACCAAATAGCAATCAGAATGAATAGGAAAATGCGTCATGATACTGAGGGCGTTAAAGGTCCTATTGACTCAACACTAACATGATTACTGAGTCCGTTCCATTACTTTACCACTTCTCCTCTGCCTCTGTCCCTTTACGTAAGTCAGTAGAACAGCACATGAAAGGAAGAGTAATTTGTAACATGAACACACAAGAACGACAGGGAGATTGCAAGAAGTTAACCTACAGGAAGACTTACTGATGCATATCGATACTTTTTACATAATCTATTGACGTCATTCGATATAGGAAACTGTGGCTAATTACGGCCGAGTTATTGGAGAGCCCTATGACGCCATACAAGCTTTGATCCCTAATTGGCGGGATGGAATAAACATCTTGCAAGGTGAAC
The DNA here is from genome assembly GCF_017591435.1 of Portunus trituberculatus. Lineage (NCBI taxonomy): Eukaryota > Metazoa > Arthropoda > Malacostraca > Decapoda > Portunidae > Portunus > Portunus trituberculatus. The sequence continues at coordinate 14,581,769 of NC_059268.1, read as the reverse complement.
GGTCGTGACTCGTGACTCGTGACTCGTGACTCGGTGCGGTGACTCACTCCAGGGAAGAAAACCAGTGTATTGTAATAGTGATGCTAATGAGAGGAGTGTTTAGGTGGGTACTTAAAAATATACACATTTCAATTAATTTTCTGTCATAGGAGGAAGTTGTCTTATTGCAATGCAGTGTGTTGTGGAGCTGTGAGTGACAAGGAATACCAGCGACTGACAGAGTAGAGGACACATTATTGGATCACTCTTGAGAGAAGTGTCTGGGTGTATACTTATATATATACACACATTTCAATTAATTTTCCGTCAGAGGAGGAAGTTGTTTTATTGCAATGCAGTGTGTAGAGGAGCTGCGGGTGACAGAGAATACTAAATAATACTTATCCATAAATCAGTTCACTATTCTCTTTACCCTTCTGCATAAACAACCTGACAAATGAGTCTATTTCAGTCTCCTAACACTCTATTTGTGAATCAGAATCTTTCCATCTCTCCATCTCTCCATCTCCAGAGTGACAACATTTTTACATTATTAACTGGAGAAACACTCTTGAAAACCCCGCTAATGATTTCTGTGGCCTTGAAAAAATAGTCGTGGTGAGAGGGCAAAGCGTTTCTGAATACGGACTTTAGCATCTTGTCCACACCTGCCTTGCTGCATCCCTGGCACCGCTAAGTGAACAGCTCCAACTCTGCCTGCAAGGAAGGAGTGGGGAGGGGGATAGGGGGAGGTGCCATAAGCTCAAAGGTAAAGGCAAGTGAGGTCACCAGCACGTGTAGGCGATTTGTGACGTAAGTAGTAGTCTCTCTCTCTCTCTCTCTCTCTCTCTCTCTCTCTCTCTCTCTCTCTTCACCTGTTGGACATTACTCACTGACAGTCACATTTCTAAACCTGATGTGAAATTAGAATCTTTTTGTTCCGTGATGTTAAATAATTTATCGGTGCGCGCTTCACTTCATCAAGGGAGAGAAAAATTAATGAGTGGGTGGAACGACTGAGCTAATATAGTAAAAAAGACCATAACCGCATTTTATTTCTCTTTTAAATAACTGTATATAACGCATTGAGTTTAGGATATACTTTCTACTAATTACTATTCCATTTTTCCCTTACAAGAAAGAAAGAAAAAATTAGTTCACGATTATTTCTTCATGAAAATTTTACCCAAATTAAAAATATATTCCTCAGTGGTGGTGGTGGTGGTAGTAGTAGTAGTAGTAGTAGTAGTAGTAGTAGTAGTAGTAGTAGTAGTAGTAGTAGTAGTAGTAGTAGTAGTAGTAGTAGCAGCAGCAGCAGCAGTAGCAATAGCAGTCGCAGTAGCAGTAGTAGTAGCATCATCATTAGCATTAGCATTAGCATTATTAGTAGCAGTAGTATTAGTAGTATTAGTATTAGAAGTAAAGTAGCAATAGTTATAGCAGTAGCAGTAACACCCATAACTTCCACCATATGAACCTACCCTAACATAACAACACAACCCGCTGATACTCTCCTCAACAAACGTGTCGTGGGAAGAGCAGCGGCGCATCGCTAACACCGCCACACATTTAGCAAACAGTTGAAGCATTACCACACGTTTACCAGACCCACGTACGCCGACAACCAGATTAGCTCACTGCAGATCCAATGATGACTACTTGCTGGAACAGGTGGAGCGGCGCGTCATTCAATTAAGGCAAGGCATCACTTCTGACTCGGGACTGAATTAGCGTTTGTATTACATTACTTATTGAAAAATGGCGGGGAGGTTATCAATTATGTACCCTATGAATGAGAGAGAGAGAGAGAGAGAGAGAGAGAGAGAGAGAGAGAGAGAGAGAGAGAGAGAGAGAGAGAGAGAGAGAGAGAGAGAGAGAGAGAGAGAGAGAGAGAGAGAGAGAGAGAGAGAGATCCGCAAGCTCACTTAACCACGAAACAAATTAAGTCCTGCAAGAGAGAGAGAGAGAGAGAGAGAGAGAGAGAGAGAGAGAGAGAGAGAGAGAGAGAGAGAGAGAGAGAGAGAGAGAGAGAGAGAGAGAGAGAGAGAGAGAGAGAGAGAGAGAGAGAGAGAGAGAGAAACGAAAAAAAAAATATCTCACGTTACATCACAGTGAGTCGAAAAAGGTACGCCCGTGGGAGGAAGAGGAGGACGACGAGGAGGAGGAGGAGGAAGAGGAGGAAAGGAGGAGGAGGAGGAGGAGGTAGTGTTAAGCATAGCATGGGAGGACTAGAGGCAGCATATGGTAGTGTACGGCAAACAGTAAGAGGCGTGGGGGGAAGTGAGCTGGGAGGGAGGAAGGAAGGAGAGGGAACATAACAAGAAGGCCGAGGAGAAGTAGGAGGAGGAGGTGGAGGAGGCGGAGGCGTTGGTGGGCATAGCTTTAATATCCACGTGGGAGATACACCGTGGGAGGAGAACGAGTTGAGTGACCGGTGGCTGGATAAGAGGGTGGGAGTGTGAGAACGTGGGAGTGAGTTAGGGTGGCGGAGATACGAGAGAGGGATGTGGGTGAGTGTGGGTGTTGGCTGTGTATGGCGAAGAGCGGCGGCAGCGGGAGTGTGTGGGTGACCGTGGGCGTCGCCTGGATAAGGGGGAGGTGGGAGAGAGGACAAACGAGCGCAGTAGAAAAGGTGTTCATCTCCTTTCCCAGGTGTTGGCGAGACCGCGGCGCTCTCTCTCTCTCTCTCTCTCTCTCTCTCTCTCTCTCTCTCTCTCTCTCTCTCTCTCTGCACGCCCATACTCCATCCTCTCTTTACTTATGCTCTCATCCTCTCTCTCTCTCTCTCTCTCTCTCTCTCTCTCTCTCTCTCTCTCTCTCTCTCTCTCTCTCTCTCTCTCTCTCTCTCTCTCTCTCTCTCTCTCTCTCTCTCTCTCTCTCTCTCTCTCTCTCTCTCTCTCTCTCTCTCTCTCTCTCTCTATATACTACCTCTCCGCCTTTACTTCATCCTCTCCACCACTATCTATATTCTTCTCTTCCGCTTCTTCCCCTTCCTTCTTCCCATTTTACGCTTGCCATATATTTTTCTAACCCTTATTTACAGCTTTCCTTCACCTCCTACCCGTGTCCACCAGTCTTCCTAACATTTCCCTGCTTCGTTTTCTTCTCTTCCTGTATCCCTGTTTTGTCCTCCTTGTCTTGCGGTTCTCTTCTGTCCCCTTCCTCACCTCCCTTCTATTGTCTTTCAGTGCCTCCGTCTGTCTCCCTGGCACCTCATCCCGTCACAGCAAAATGAGGCGTTACACTGTGCGCCGACTCACGAACATGGTGGAGTTAATCTTTGCCCAGCACTACACTGCCACACGAAGACCTTGATCACCGCCACGGGGCTCATTTACGTCCACACAACTCACGCACGCCACATACAGTCTTCCTCGACCCCTGTGCGACGAGCGAGCCAGGTGGTATTAACTGGTACTTGTCCGTGTACCTTTTCGTGTATTTCAATATTTCATGCGCCAGATTGGGTAAGTGCGTGTTAAACTAGGTCTGGTACAGATGCTTCTTTGCGAGCTTTTATCATTTTATAGCTGCTATTCTCGGCTTCTCCCTCCCTCTCTCTCTATCTCCCTCCCCGACATGACGTAACGCAAGAAATGTTCTCACTCACTAAGGAACACTGGAGGTTACGGAAAATTGGCCTACGTACTCGACTATACTATTGCTGAAAACTCTAAACTGGAATAAGAAATGTATGGAAAAGAGAAGCGACAACATTGGTAAAGTGGCAAGGAATGTTTTCACTCACTAAGGAAGATGAGGTTACGGAAAATTGGCCTGTACTTGATTATATACCATTGAAAAATTCTAAACATGGATAAGAAATGTATGGGAAAGAGAAGAGAAGGTGAGGTGGCAAGGAATGTTCTCACTCACTAAGGAAGACGAGATTACCGAAAATTGGCCTGTTCTCAACTATACTATTGCGAAAACTCTAAATAAGAAATGTATGGAAAAGAAAACTGAAGGCATTGGTGAGGTGGCTGATCGTTCTGAAATGTTTCTAGATTAGACCAAGCAGTGAGAGAGAAGAGGTCGTGTTTCAGAGAACAGTTCTGCCTCGCCAGCAACGCAATGAATCGCCGCTCGCCTCGTGCTCCCTCTAGTGGCTGCGATTTATCCACTAACACACATCACCCGCTGACCAGGAGTGGCGGCGGTGGCGAAAGAGAAGGAGGAGGCGACTGCGGAGAAGACGGCGACGAGAGGGTGGAGGCAGCAGTAATAGAAACACCATCCACTCTATACCTCCTCATATAAGGTTTCGCTCCCTTCCTCATATCATAAAAGATTTTCTACTCATTTCCAGGGTTGATAACTTTTCATCACCGACTATTTCTTTAAACTAATGACCGCAGAGTCTTTCTAAATGGCTCGTAAATGTGTCATGTTCCGCGATTAAAGTCCCGCCTGATGACTGTCTTCCTCCACCGACGGCGTAATTCAGGCCACGGGGGCGGTCAAGCCAGCACCAGCCACGAGATCTGGAAGCCGCTGGACTGTTGGCACCCGCTGCAGCCACGCCAAACCACCGCAGTCTCCTGTAGAAGCCGTGAACGAGAACCACGAGCCACCCACTCATTCTTGTTACCTTTGTGTGAGTACTTCATTATCTTCGTTACTGTTATCTATTACCTTTCCGTGTGTGTATGTACTTACTATCTATAATTTTGCCTGTGTGTTTATTGGAGAACGAAGAGACAGACAGCCACCCACTTAGTCCTATTTTCCTTGTATAAGTACTTCATTATCTTCGTAAAATTTATCCATTACCTTTTCATGTACTGATCTATTTACTATCTATAACTTTGCCTGTGTATCTATTGGAGAACGAGGAACGCATGCCAACCATCCATTCTTGTTTTCCTTGGGTGATTTCTTCATTATTTTCGCTATTTTCATCCATTATCTTTTCGTGTGTTTATTGATCTATTTACTATCTATAAATTTGCCTCTGTGTTTTATGGGAGAACAAGGACCACAAGCCACACACTCACTCTTGCTTTGCCTTCGTTACTTTTATCTATTACCTTTACATGTGCTGATCTATTTACTGTCTACAACTTTGCCTGTCTATTTATTTGAGATTTTGGTTAGAAAGATTTTTTTCTATTTTTCTTTCCTATTTTCGCTTTTATATTTTTCTCTATTTTTCCTCCTGTTGCACTTCCTCCTCCGCACGCACGATACTTCCCGAACCACCTAGCCATCCATGTTCTCTTGCTGCCTCACACTGAACATTACTTTCATATATCAGAATCAAATAGAACATATCAATTACGCTGTTTAAACTGATAAGGTAAAGCGAATTATTGACAGGCAGTTGGTGGGGAATATGAGGGAGCGGAGGAGGTGGCGGGCAGGAGTGTGTGGGAGTGAGCAGTGAGGAGCTGTGTGGAGTGGTGCAGTTGTGAGTTCGTGGCAGACAACTTATAGAGATCGAGTGTCAGGGAGGTAGAGGGAGGAGGGACGGGGAGAGAAGGCCGCGGAGTCGTTGGGGAGGGGAGTAGCGGGGAGGGGGGAGAGGGAGCAGTAAAGGGGCTGATCAGGAGCGATTTAAACACAAATCCAGCAGCGCGGCGCGGTGTGTTGGTGTGTGGCGGCGCGAGTGTTATCTGACGGAAGTACAAACACGGCACAAATTTTACAGCGGCTTAGCTATCGCCTGCATCTGTTTAACGTTTTTCTATTTCTTTTTTCCCTCCCGCAGCAGCCTCCAGCCTCGCCCCCGCCAGTCCAGGGCGCGGAACAGCAGTAGCCTCGCCCAACCACCAACAAAATTTAGTTTTCCTATCACCTGTCGCTGGCGCTGAAATATCGAGTCACAAGACACACTCAGCCACTGCCTCCTTTGGTAACCCGTCCTCGGTGACCCGCTGGCCGCCTCCCCTGGTGCGGCGGAGGCAGGGAGTCGCCGCTTCCCCGGGGCACCACAAGCCTCATGCTGGGTAATACTTAGGTGACGGCAGACTCCACCCTCACGCCCACCCTAACTTGCGATACCTTGATAGTAAGGGCGGAGTGTCCGGCCCGACTGCCCACACCCACCCAGACAGTGTGGGCGGGCCAGGATGCCACCTGTTGCTGCTCCAAGGATGGTGGTGGTGGCGCTGGTGGTGGCGGCGGTGGTGGTGGTGGTGGTGGTGGTGAAGACATGGTGGATGGGATGAAATTTTGGGGATCAGGTTATGAGAAAAGGGTTACTAATTGACGACCAAAAGCCGCTATCTCAGGATGTGTCTGACGAGCGACAAACAGCGTGGCGGCGACAGGATGCGAGAACAGTGGCGCCTCTCCAGGGGACACTTTTTTTCACGGACGAGGAAAAAGGCTAGTCTGTGAGATGGCGTCACCCACACTAGCGGTGATTCTTTGAGGCACTGTAAACTATATGGCTGTGAAGCGAGGCAGTGACTAAAATATTACACCCTTTTCAATTACCAACAACACGAAAGAAGCAAACCATATCCATTCTATTTTCTTCTCATTTTTCCAGTCCAGTGTTTTACTTGACCCAAACTTCAAGCTGTGTGTTTTTTTCTGTTTTTGTTTTTTCTTCTTCACAGCATCAGGAGAGAATAACACCAGCATAAATCACAGCCCCCACCACCCTGCCTTTACTGACCTCCACACCACCTTCACACCTGCTCCACCGCGCCTCCACCCTCACCACGCCCGCTGTGCACCACGCCCTCACACACAGACACACACACACACACACACAGAGAGAGAGAGAGAGAGAGAGAGAGAGAGAGAGAGAGAGAGAGAGAGAGAGAGAGAGAGAGAGAGAGAGAGAGAGAGAGAGAGAGAGAGAGAGAGAGAGAGAGAGAGAGAGAGAGAGAGAGAATTCAAAATGGTTCTCCAGATGATGCAAATTTTTAGGTAGAGATCACCTGTCTCTCGCAGCCTTGATATCTTCCCACGTCCCGCCACCAGCACCACCACCACAGGCACCACCACACACACCTCTACCACTCTACCACCAACCACCAACGCTCTTTCAACTTCCTCATTCACCACCATCACCACAAAGCGAACACTACACATGCAAACATTTCGTCACCTCATCCACCTGTATTACCGTTCCCTTCGTTATATATCGGTCAGCTAACTCACTTTTCCCACCCTCATCAATAAAGACTAACGCTGTTTACCACTGCCTCACCACTACCATTACTTTATCACCGGGAAATGAGAGGTAAGCAGCGAAAGTGTTTAGACAATCCTACAATTCTGGATCATCTTTTTTAACCTTTTAGTGTCTTTTTTTTCGCTTCCTATTCGCCCTCTTAAGAAAATAAAATAGGTAAAGAGAGACAAGATTGCATTGCTTTGATCATGAACACAGACTAATCCTTGGGTACATGCATGACTCATTTATACCTCTCAGTAAACCTTTTTTTTCACTTTCTGTTCGCCTTCTTACGAGAACAAAATAGGTAAAGAGAGACAAGACTGCATTGCTTTCATCATGAGCAGAGACTTGGGTAAAATGCATCACTTTTATACCTCTCAGTAAGCCTTTTTTCACTTTCTCTTCGCCCTCTTTCGTAGATAAATGGACAGAAAGGCAAAAAACACGCTGCTTTGGATGCTGAAGATGCTGAGGAACCACCAGACAAGAGGAATATCAGAGACGGTTTTAAATACACGAAGGGAAGACATGAGGGTGATGGGTTGAACAAGGCAAAAAGTTAAAGTGGACATGAGTGACCCGCTGAGGTGACCCTTAAGAAATGAGTAAATAAAAGCAGGATTCTCTGTGTGCATTGTGGGTAACTGGGGCCAACACGAGTTTAAGACTGGTAAGAAGCATTGGATTAAACCCTTTAGGATGTTGATGTAGAGTCAATAAGGGGTTAAGAGAAGCAGGAATTGTTGAAATATAGCCAGTTATCATTATCATCATCAATACATCACTATCATCACCACCATCACCACCAATACGCCACCAGTACATCATCAATACACCACCACCATCATCAGTACATCATCACAATCATCACCATCAACACCAATACATCACCACCATCACCCAATACATCACCATAATTACCCAATACATCACCAATACACCACCACCATCACCAATACATCACCAGAATCATCACCATCAACACCAATACATCACCACCATCACCACCACCATCACCACCACCACCATGTAAGCTTTCAATCTTCCCCACCACTATCATCAACAACCCACACCACCAACGTAACTTTCACCCCATCCCACATCTCACTCACCAGCACCGCCACCCACACCCCACCCACACCCCGCCCACACCCCCGCCCACACCACCCATGGCACTGACGCTCTACATGACACAGTGCCAGGTTTTCCATAAGTGTGCCGTGACGTGAGGTGACATCATCGCTACACACCTGGCTACAACTCACCAGGTATACGCTCAGTCACACACCACGATCCGTCACTCTTTTTAGCATTTCCGCCTCATAATCTAGTATACGTATTCAGAAGCGCTTTGTTCTCTCATTACTCTCACTACGACTGTTTTCTAGGCCATAGAGATGATTGGCGGGGTTTTCAAGAGTGTTTCTCTAGTTAGTAATATAGAAATGTCGTCACTCTGCTTCTAGGACCGTGACAACACCTTAAAAATCGTGGATATTTAAATAAACCATGAACGCTTTGCTCTATCACCACTACTGGTTTTCAAGGCGTTTTTCAGGGCGTTTTTCCGGTTAATAATGTAGAAATGTCGTCACTCTGCTTCTAAAACCGTAAAAACACCTTAAAAATTGTATATATTTAAATAAACCCTGAACGCTTTGCTCTCTCACCAAGATTGTTTTACTAGGCCATAGAGATGATTAGACGGATTTTCAAGAATGTTTTTCAGGTTAGTAATATAGAAATGTTGTCACTCTGTCTCTTAAATCGTGAAACACCTTAAAAATCGTGTATTTTTAAATAAACACTGAGAAAGAGAGAGAGAGAGAGAGAGAGAGAGAGAGAGAGAGAGAGAGAGAGAGAGAAAATACAATACCCATTCACACTACTCTGAAAAACTCACGAGATAACTTCCAGCACCTTCCAGCACCTTTACTTTCACACATCTCTCCACTGGTCAATGTTCGTATTCCCAAACACTTCTGCGCTTCACCTCCACTATTTCAAAAGGCATTATTTAAATTTACACGCGTTTTTTAGTGTGTTTGTACGGTTCTAGAGGCAGAGTGATAAGATTTCTACATTATCAACTGTAAAAAGCACTCTTGAAAGCCCCGCTCATCATCACTGTGGCCTTGGAAAACAGTCGTGGTGAGAGAGAGAGAGAGCAAAGCATTATTGAATACGGCTCCAAGGAATCTCGCCGCCACATTCTCTAGACCCTCCAACCTCGTCACCTGAGTCGCCTTATCTCAAAACCTCCGCCAAAGACCAGGATGTTTTTCTTGAAGGAGTAAAGTTGCAACGCCTCTGAACGGCTTTCCTTTTACGTTCTTTATTTCCTTCGTTTCTTCAGTATTCCCACACGCTAAAATTTGTGCCTCATATTCCAAGAGAGTCAGGTTGGGAATATTATTGATAACCTCTTAACCTCTTCAATACTGGGACACATTTTTACCTTGATTTTAGATACGATTAGACAATTTTTTTTACATCAGGAAGGGCCTAAGGAGGTCAGAAGATTAATCCCTTCAGTACCATGACACGTTCTCATATTCATTCTTGTTACTATTTGGTGATTTCATACAGCTTCAGAAACTTATGTGGGGATTAAAATAGTGATGACTGGCCGTTAATCTTCTGCCCTTCATAGACCTTTCCTAATGCCAATAAAATGGTTTAATCGTACACAAATCCCAAGGTAAAAATGTGTCCCAGTACTGAAGGGGTTAATAGCCAGCCATCACTATTTTAATGCCCCACACAAGTCTCTAAGACTGTATAAAGCGCCAAATAGAATGCAGAACTAGTATCAAAACATGTTATGGTATTAAAGTGGTTATGATGGAGCAAGATCTAGAGTATCCGTACGTGTGTGTGTAAGAATATAAGGAAAAAAAGGGGTTTGCTAGGCCGGGATTCCCCACTGAGAGTCTTGCTGTGTGTGTCTTAGTGGTGTTCAACGCTCTACGGCACCACACACAACAACAACTTTCCTACTTTGAATTTTGAGACAGTGGAAAGGGATATCGTATCTTTATTTGTACGGAGGGGAAATAGGATGAGGATAAAGGAAAAGGAGGAGGAGGAGGAGGAACAGAGACACAAAATAAGACAAAAACACACAAAACACACACAAACATATATCACCTCCACCATCACCATACCACCTCCTCCTCCTCTTCCAACTCCTCCTCCTCCTCCTCCTCCTCCTCCTCCTCCTCCTCCTCCTCCTCCTCCTCCTGCTCATCTCATCTCCACTACCGAAACATCAAGCACGGGACGAGGCTGCATGTATGTGTGTGTGTGTGTGTGTGTGTGTGTGTGTGTGTGTGTGTGTGTGTGTGTGTGTGTGTGTGGGAGGGCGTGCCGCCGTTAGAGGGGCAAGAGTACGAAGACCAGGTTGTTTGGTGCTCCTCCCTCCCTTCATCACTCCCTCTCTCTCTCTCTCTCTCTCTCTCTCTCTCTCTCTCTCTCTCTCTCTCTCTCTCTCTCTCTCTCTAAGCATCTCTCCATTTACCTCCTCTTCCTTCCTCCCTTCCTCCACCCTGGCCACGGGAATTCAGAGAGAGAGAGAGAGAGAGAGAGAGAGAGAGAGAGAGAGAGAGAGAGAGAGAGAGAGAGAGAGAGAGAGAGAGAGAGAGAGAGAGAGAGAGAGAGAGGGAGAGAAGAGAGTGAGAGTGAGGAGAGAGCTAGAGAGAGAGAGAGAGAGAGAGAGAGAGAGAGAGAGAGAGTTCTTCTCTCTCCTCTCTCTCTCTCTCTCTCTCTCTCTCTCTCTCTCTCTCTCTCTCTCTCTCTCTCTCTTCTCGTTGTCCCTCTTCTCCTCTCTCCTCTCTCCCTTCCGGCAATATCTCTCTCTCTCTCTCTCTCTCTCTCTCTCTCTCTCTCTCTCTCTCTCTCTCTCTCTCTCTCTGGTCGGTCAATCAATCAAACATAAGATTGTGATGTCTTTGGTTCCTTTGTAATTATTTTATCACCTAGAGGAGGAGGAGGAGGAGGAGGAGGAGGAGGAGGAGGAGGAGGAGGAGGAGGAGGAGGAGGAGGAGGAGGAAATGAAGGTAGAGGAGTCTTATTGTAATCCTAAGAGCAATAATAACAATAAGGATGATGAGAGAGAGAGAGAGAGAGAGAGAGAGAGAGAGAGAGAGAGAGAGAGAGAGAGAGAGATGAGAGTCGGAAAGAAGGAAAGAGCAGAATATTGTTTTCGACTTGAGAAACAAAACAATCTCTCTCTCTCTCTCTCTCTCTCTCTGCAGTAGACATGATCAAACTCTCCCTTCCCCTCTCCATCACCTCTCTCTCTCTCTCTCTCTCTCTCTCTCTCTCTCTCTCTCTCTCTCTCTCTCTCTCTCTCTCTCTACATTTTCTTTCCCTTACCCTTCTGTCCACTCCCTCTCCCTACCTCTCTCTCTCTCTCTCTCTCTCTCTCTCTCTCTCTCTCTCTCTCTCTCTCTCGATACTTAATCATACTTCCTCTCCTCTTACCTCGTCTCACTTTCATCTCCTCCTCCTCCTCCTCCTCCTCCTCCTCCTCCTCCTCCTCCTCCTCCTCCTCCTCCTCCTCCTCTTTCTCCTCCTTCTCCTTCAGTCTCTTCTTATTCTTACTCTTCTCCATTCTCCTTCCTTCCCTCTTCCTTTTATCTTTTGTGCTCCTCCTCCTCCTCCTCCTCCTCCTCCTCCTCCTCTTCCTCCACCTCCTCCTTCTTCATTTTTCTTCCTCCTCTTATACTTCCTTTCATCTTTTTTTCTTCTCCTTCATCTCCTTCATCTCCTCCTCCTCTTTTTTTTACTTTTCCTCCACCTCTTCCTCCTCCTTCTCCTCCTCTTCCTCCTCCTCCTCCTTTCATACTTCAGTTTCTTTCTCGTGTGCTTTTCCACTCTCATCTATCCTCTCTTTTTACCTCCTCCTCCTCCTCCTCCTCCTCCTCCTCCTCCTCCTCCTCCTCCTCCTCCTCCTCCTCCTCCTCCTTCTCCTCCTCCACGCTTCCTGAGTCCACCACCGGATGCAGCTTTCCACTAGAGATTGTGACAAAGAAGAGGTGTCACAACGTCTCCTTATCACTCTCTCTCTCTCTCTCTCTCTCTCTCTCTCTCTCTCTCTCTCTCTCTCTGACCAGTACTATTCAAAATCAGAAAGGTTTAACAACAAACACACACACACACACACACACACACACACACACACACACACACACACACACACACACACACACACACAGATAGATAGATAGGTAGATGTTTATTGTCCACTAAATCACATCACATAGGGAATTTTATGTTGACAAAGTACATGTGGGCTATGGTGACACATTGCAAAGACATAATAAGACGGTCCTACTGTCACTATCAGGCATAAGATCAGACATGAAACAAATAAAAGAAATAACTAGGTAACTAAAAAGAAACACACACACACACACACACACACACACACACACACACGAGTGACACGAGGCCGTCCCTAATGGTTGAGAAGCTGCCTGGCTGACGTCATCGACCCTTAACTAAAGACAGGGCAAGGAAAAAGACCAGTAATCAAAGCACCACCAGCCTGACGTAAGGCGAGCCAGGAGGGGAAGGAGCAGTAATTACTACTACCACCAACAACACCACTGCCACAACCACCACCACTACCTTGACGTCACGAGGTACAGCGAGTGAATCAAACTTTCTAACAACGTAGAACATGTAATAGTGGATAATTGCATGAGGAAGATTGATCAGTTTAGCGCCTTGAGTACCATGATGCGTTTTCATATTCTGGTTGATATTTGCTGGGTTTCTACATCTTCAGGATCTTATATTGGGGATTAGAATAGTGGAGACTGTGGCCATTGATCTTCTGACCTCCATAGACTCTTCCTAATGTCAATAAAATGGTCTAATCGTACACCACCATCGCCGAATAGTAGGCAAAATGAATACGAAAACGCGTCATGGTACTGAATGGGCTAAAAACACGAGTATCTTGAACTGAGCCTTTGGAAAGCAGTGATGGTGAGAGAGTAAATCATTTCAGAATACAAGACTTAGCAATCTAATCAATCCAGGTACAATAATAAAGACACCAGCAAGCACTAGCAGGCACTAGCGGGCACCAGCGCAGAAGAGGTACACACCCTGAGGGCCCGCACAGGTGTCAGGGTGAGGAGACGAGCAGCGCCATACACGGAGCACACTCAAGACTCTCATTCCTCCCCGTGGTCCCTGCTAAGCATCTTGTCTTCCCTCACTGCCGCTTGGAGTCTGCTACGGGGTCTTCTTCACTTAGTCTTGCTTTTATTTCTAGCTTTGGTTAAGAATCAGGCGACTCTTTTGTTTACTTCAGACATTTCTGTTTATAATTGTGCTGAGAATCAATTCTTCTTGAGGGCTCTTGTTTACTTGTTGTTAGATTTCTTTTTCTAATAGTAAGAATCAGGCGACTCTTAGACTTTTGAGGAGTCATGACCAGCGACCACTCATGATTCATTGTATCCTTTCTTTCCAAAAGCTCCAGATGAAGATACTCGTGTTTTTAACTCCTTCAGTAATGGGACGTTTTTTTTACAATGAGTTTCGGGTATGCTTAAATGATTCTATTGACATTAAGAAGGTCTATAGAGATAAGAAGAGTAATAGCCACAGTCTTCACTATTTTAATCCGCACATAAGTTTCTGAAGCTGTATAAAATCACGAAATCGTAAACAGAATATGAAAATGCCTCATGGTTCTGAAGGGGTTAAGAATATTTTATGGTTCAGGTGGTAGATTAACAAGATTTCTAGTTAACTAAAAGGAGAAACTGTCTTGAAAACCCAGCTAGTTGTCTCTGAGGCCTTGGAAAAATATCGTAGGGAGAGATGAAGGCGTTTCTTATTTTCCCAGAGTTCACAGCAATAAAGGTGGATGATAAAAGGAAGTGAGAATCCAGCAAGCACTCAGCAGGTCAAGTTCTGCGAGTGTTGGTGAGATGTGCGTGAAATTGCAGCGTGAACCGTGAAGGGAAAGCGTCTCGTAATGTGCATCAATGTCACACTGAGGGCCGAAGAGGGTAGCGACACCGAACTAGTCTATCACGAGAGCGAGAGCGAGAACGAGAGAGAGAGAGAGAGAGAGAGAGAGAGAGAGAGAGAGAGAGAGAGAGAGAGAGAGAGAGAGAGAGAGAGAGAGAGAGAGGATACACTATACAAGATCACACCACTTCATAGCACTGAGAGTAAAACTAGATTAAAACACACACACACACACACACACACACACACACACACACACACACACACACACACACACACACACACACACAAATACATATGATAAAATAATTCTTTAACACAACACGTAAATAAAAATGTTGAGATCTTTTAACGCATAATTGTAGTAAAGATTAAAAAAAAATGTCTTGCAGTGAATCATCATAAAGACAAAATGCTGAGTAACATAGAAACATCACAGCAACATCACAGCAACATCACAGCAACATTACACAACATCACACAACAGTCAAAGCTAAAATGCCAACTTAAAAACCTTTGAGACGAGTAAAGAGGTAAAAATATGAGAACTTGTATTATGTATGAAGAATATAATAATACTCTTCTATTTAAACCCGACCCCAGCCCCGCTAGACCCCGCCCAGCCCCGCCAAGTCCCGCCAAGCCACGCAGAGTCGCAGTCAGACCCGCCCAACACACGTCCTTCAGTTCTCGTCTTCTCAGAGCGCGAAGAAAATTGAAAAACATGAAGGCGTGTGGTGAAGGGCGGTGCCGATCTCTCTCTCTCTCCTACGCAATAAATCTCAAGAGAAAAGGTGAACAAATTTAGATCGACCCCTTCTGCAGAAACCCAGGACGTCTAATCTTTTGTAATACTCAATGGATTTACATGTGTGAACGAGGCGAGGTGACTTCATCTATTCTGACTCTCGCTAGGGGGAGAAATAACAGGGGAAAGAATACCTACATCTTATATTAGTCATGTGTTAACCTCTTCAGTACTTGCAAACATTTCTTACCTTGAGATTTGTGTACGATTAGACCATTTTATTGACATTAGGAAGGGTCTATGGAGGTCAGAATATTGATAGCCACAGTCTTCACTACTTTAAACCCCGACTTAAGTTTCTGAAGCTGTATAAAATCAGCAAATAGTAAGCAGAATGAATATGGAAACGTGTCTCGGTATTGGAGAGGTGAAGTATGTAGGAAGCTTATTTGAATTTAGGGCTTCATGCTTTGCCTTGATTAATAATTTCTGGTAAGGAGTTTTCTTAGCATGGTTTACTATACAATGATATATAAACTAAATATATATGTTCTCTCTCTCTCTCTCTCTCTCTCTCTCTCTCTCTCTCTCTCTCTCTCTCTCTGTCGTTTAGTTGTATGTGTACTTTCAAATCTACAGTATAACAATATAAACAGCAACAATAATGATAAAGAGGAAGAAGAAGAAAAAGAAGAAGAAGGAGGAGGAGGAGAAGGAGGAGGAGGAGGAGTAAGAGAACAACAACAACAAGAAAAAAATCAAGAACAAGAAGGAGGAGAAGAGAAGAGGAAAAAAGAACAACAGCAACAACAACAACAACAAAAACAACAACAGCAACAACAACAACAACAACAACAACAACAAAAACAAGCAGCAGTAATGACCAGAGGTGACAAGCAGTAAAGAGGAAATCCCACCAGTGTAAACAAATGAGACAGAGAGAGAGAGAGAGAGAGAGAGAGAGAGAGAGAGAGAGAGAGAGAGAGAGAGAGAGAGAGAGAGAGAGAGAGAGAGAGAGAGAGAGAGTATTTACATGCTCTCCTTTACTAATCATTTTATCACCCCTTCATCTACACTCTGTCTGTCTGTTTGTCTTTCTGTCTGTCTGTCTGTCTGTCTGTCATCAACCTTCTCTCTTTCCATCCACCTGGACTTCACAATCTCCTTTCCTATCCACCTTCCTCTCCACCTCACCCTCCACATACCCACACTGCCCTTCCTCTTAGCCTTTCCTTCTATAACTCCACCATCTCCTCCTCAGTCACCTCCACTTCCATACACACACACATACACACAGTCCCTTAACCCTACAGTGAAGTAACAACCCTAAAATCCCTCCTTTTTCCTCCCTTTCTCCGCTCCCCTTGATCGATAGAAGGGTGGTGCTAGTGGTGGTGGTGGTGGTGATGGTGGCAGTGGTGGTGGTGGTGGTGGCGTGGGCGCAGTTAATTGGGATGTTAGGATTATAATGCTGTCGGTAGTTAGACAGCATTAGAGAGCCAGCTACCACACCACATCATCTCTGGACAAAGGGATGTGTGTGTGTGTGTGTGTGTGTGTGTGTGTGTGTGTGTGTGTGTGTGTGTGTGTGTGTGTGTGTGTGTGTGTGTAGCTTTGAGTCATATTACCCTCACCATGATTCTCTTCTTTTTCTACTTCTTTTCCTTCTCCTCCTCCTCCTCCTCCTCCTCCTCCTCCTTCTCTTCTTCTTCTTCTTCTTCTTCTTCTTCTTCTTCTTCTTCTTCTTCTTCTTCTTCTTCCTCTTCCTCCTCTTCATCCATCTTCTTCGTCTTCTCTTTTCTTTTCTTCTTCTTCCTTCTCTTCATCCATCTTCTCCATCTTCTTCTTCTTCTTCTTCTTCTTCTTCTTCTTCTTCTTCTTCTTCTTCTTCTTCTTCTTCTTCTTCTTCTTCCTTCCTCCTTCTCCTCCTCCTCCTTCTCTTATCTTTCTTTCTTTCTTTCTTTTCTCTTCATGCGTTTCCGTTTCCTTAGTTTTCGTCTGTTCGTCTTCCTCCTCCTCCTCTTCTTCCTCCTTCTCTTACTCCTCCTCCTCCTCCTCCTCCTCCTCCTACCTCCTCCTCCTCCTCTCCTCCTTTCCTCTTTTTCTTTTTCTTCCATACACCCTAAATTTTCGTCTCCTTTTCATTTTCCACCTCCTCTTCATTCTCCTCCTCCTCTTCCTCCTCCTCCTCCTCCTCCTCTTCCTCCTCCTCCTCCTCTTCCTCCCCCTCCTCCTCCTCCTTTTTATTCCTTCCATACTTCTCCTCCTCCAGAGTCTTCGCTTTCCTTTCATCCTCCTCCTCCTCCTCCTTTATCTTTCTTTTATCTGCTTCTCTCTCTCTCTCTCTCTCTCTCTCTCTCTCTCTCTCTCTCTCTCTCTCTCTCTTGAAGCTGATCACATTTTCTTTGTCTTTCAGTTCTTCTTCTCTTCCTTCCTTCCTCTCTCTCTCTCTCTCTCTCTCTCTCTCTCTCTCTCTCTCTCTCTCTCTCTCTCTCTCTCTCTCTCTCTCTCTCTCTCTCTCTCTCTCTCTCTCTCTCTCTCTCTCTCTCTCTCTCTCTCTCTCTCTCTCTCTCGATGCGTGGGAAGGGCTGAGTACGGTGGTAAACATTAACATTACAACTACAACGACAACAACAACAACAACAACAACAACAACAACAACAACAACAACAACAATAACAACAACAATGAGTGGGTTGGTACAAGTGGCTATATCTTGCTGTTGTTG
>NC_059268.1:14536683-14561683 GCF_017591435.1 Portunus trituberculatus | reverse complement strand
GTGTGTGTGTGTGTGTGTGTGTGATAGCTACATCTCCCCCTCACTTTCCTCTTTATCAGTGCCGCAACACACACACACACACACACACACACACACACACACACACACACACATAGACACGCAGAATACATGCACATCCCTAGACAATCTCTCTCTCTCTCTCTCTCTCTCTCTCTCTCTCTCTCTCTCTCTCTCTCTCTCTCTCTCTCTCTCTCTCTCTCTCTCTCTCTCTCTCTCTCTCTCTCTCTCTCTCTCTCCTTCAATGCCTCTCAAAGCGATCATCAGTGCTCCCTAATTTATTGATATTTTTTTTTTCTTTTCATAATCGCCCTCCTCATTCATAATTACTTGGATGGCTAGATAGTTTAATTAGTCCTACCAAATCACTCCCTAGTTCTGCTAAGCGCTGCACTCTTCCCTCCTCCTCCTCTTCCTCCTCCTTCTCCTCCTCCTCCCCCTCTTCTTCCTCCTCCTTCTCTGCGGTGCTTATTATTACTCATTGTTTTTTTTTGTTCTCTACTTCCTTCTCTTTTCACTACTACTATTACTACTACTACTACTACTACTACTGCTTTTCCTTCATTACATCTCCTATTCCTCCTCTTCCTTCTACTATGAATATCATGAAAGCTTTCTACTTCTTCCTCTTCTTCATCTTCTGCTAATCCCCCCTCTCTCCCTCTCTCTGCTATTCCAACTTCTCAGCCAAACTCCTCCTACTCATCCTCCTCCTCCTTCTCTTACTCCTCCTTCCCCGAGTGTGTCTTCAGCCAGTGCTTCTTAATCCGACCCTGATCAAGCCCTATTCTTCCTATTCACCTGTACTGCCTCACGCGAACCGCTCAGGTAAGGGGAAGAAGGACCAAGCAAATACAACGTGTCCGTGTTCGTGTACGTGTCCGTGTGTGTGTGTGTGTATGTGTGTGTGTAATGGGACAGCAACCAACGTTCGGGTGTTTCTGACCTTCGGGAAAACCCTATTTTTTTTAAACGTTTACTGAGAGCAAATGTTTCCTAACTTGCAACGTTCTATTGTAGAGAGGGGAGGGAGAGAAGGAAGGAGGGTGGGAAGGAGGGATAGGAAGGGTCAGGGAGAGATGGAGGAAGGAAGGAGGAATACAGGAGTTGGGGGAAGAAGGATGGAGGGAGGGAGGGAGTGAGTGTTGAAAAAGGGAAGGATAGTCAAAAGGAAGAGAAAAATTAGTAAGGAGGAGGGAAGGAGGAATACAGGAATGGGGGGAGGGAATGATGGAAGGAAGGATGGATGAAAAGAAAGGAGGGAAGGATGGACAAAAGGAAGAGAAAAATGAGTAACTATGGAAGGAGACGTGTTGAAGAATGAGGGACAGAATAAATGAGACAGAAGGAGGCTTGAGAAGAGAGGAATGGAGAGAATTGAAGTGAGGAAGAAAGGCAGAGAGGGAGAGAGAGGGGGAGAGAGGGAGAGGGGAAGGTATGGATGAAAGTCAGACGTAGAGGAGAGAAGCGTCACATAAACCACAAAGTTCGTATTCTCAAACGTTTCTGTGCTTCACCTTCACTATTTAGAAAGACTTCATTTGAATTTCCACGAGTTTTAAGATGTTTTTATCGTTCTAGAGGTAGAGTGACAAGATTTCAACATTATTAACTGAAGAAACACTCTTGAAAACCAAGCTGAACATTTCTATGACCTAGGATACACGAATTTTCAAAAATGTTTTTTTACGGTTCTAGAGGCAGTGACAAGATTTCTACATTACTAAATGGAGGAACACTTTTCAGAACACAGCTAATCATCTCTATGACCTAGGATACACAAGATTTTAAAGGTGTTTTTACGGTTCTAGAGGCAGAATGACAACATTTCTACATTACATTTGTACATTATTAACATTAACTGGAGAAACACTTTTGAGAACACCGCTGATTACCTCTATGGTCTAGGATACACGAGTTTTTAAAGGTGTTTTTTTACGGTTTTAGAGGCAGAATAACTATATTTCTACATTATCGACTAATGAAACACTTTTGAGAAACCCTCTAATCATTTCCGTGGCCTTGGGAAACAGTCGTGGGAAGAGAGCAAAGTGTTTATGAATACGGAACTAAGTGCAGATGTGAAGTGATACACGAAACACCTGCAGGAAAAGTGTAGCTTAATTGCTATAATAAGATACGAATAAGCAATGATCTTTACTAACACACACCTGGAGGACACATAGAGAGGTTATGGAATCTACCTGTATCTTATTACTTAACTGACGATTTTAACCTTTTAAGTATCATGACACGTTTTCATATTCATTCTGTTGACTATTTGGTGATTTTACACAGCTTCAAAAACTTATGTGGGGGGATTAAAGTAGTGACGATTGTGGCCATTAATCTCCTGACCTCCATAGACGCTTCTTGAGGCCAATAAAATGGTCTAATCGTACACAAACTCATGGTAAAAATGCGTCTCAGTGCTGCAGGAGTTAACCCTTAAATTACTGTGATATTCTATTTCAACTAATTTTCCGATCTTTTTTGAGGAGAAGCGAAGATTATGTAAGTTTAAAATTAATGTTCTCTTTAACTCGGAATTATACATATTGGTTCTGGTAATAAAGAAACAACGTGAGCTTTAAACGTTCCTCGCATCACACAGTTCTGACACGTAATGTTCTGTTCAACCAAGCACTGCAGGAGTCACTGGGAACGTAAGTGTTTAGATGAGAGAGAGAGAGAGAGAGAGAGAGAGAGAGAGAGAGAGAGAGAGAGAGAGAGAGAGAGAGAGAGAGAGAGAGAGAGAGAGAGAGAGAGAGAGAGAGAGAGATGATTAGTGGAAAAGTGTTCACATTTATATATTAGTAAGATACCGTGGATTGTTGTCTATAGCTTTGGAGGAAAAATGGAGAGAGAGAGAGAGAGAGAGAGAGAGAGAGAGAGAGAGAGAGAGAGAGAGAGAGAGAGAGATTGTCAAGATCTAAATTAATATCTTCTGTGGTTGCCTTTGTAATTGTGCTCTGAAAAATGTATCATAATATCTTTCTCCTGTTTTTATTATCTTTTCTATTTTCTCTTACTGTTTTCTTCTCTATCAGTTCTTCACCTCACTACTACTACTACTACTACTACTACTACTACTACTACTACTACTACTCAGACATGTCGTTAAAGGGAAATGACACAACGCATACTCTACATTTTTCTCTCTCTCTCTCTCTCTCTCTCTCTCTCTCTCTCTCTCTCTCTCTCTCTCTCTCTCTCTCTCTCTCTCTAACTCTCAAACTTCGCCTTCACCTCTCAAAGATAACTCTCTCTAACAACTTAAACTATGTCCTAATTTCTCTCCCTCTCTCTCTCTCTCTCTCTCTCTCTCTCTCTCTCTCTCTCTCTCTCTCTCTCTCTCTCTCTCTCTCTCTCTCTCCATTTTTCCTCCAAAGCTACAGACAACATAACAATCCACGGTATCTTACTTATATATAAAGGTGAACACTTTTCTACAGATCATCCTCTCTCTCTCTCTCTCTCTCTCTCTCTCTCTCTCTCTCTCTCTCTCTCTCTCTCTCTCTCTCTCTCTCTCTCTCTCTCTCTCTCTCTCTCTCTCTCTCTCTCTCTCTCTCTCTCTCTCTCTCTTCTCCCTCATTGATTCTCACCTCCCTTACTCACTGCAGCAAAGAGGAAGAGAGAGAGGCCCTTTCTGACTTTGTCCCCTCATCTCTCCCCTCTTAGTCCTCCTCCTCCTCCTCCTCCTCCTCCTCCTCCTCCTCCTCCTCCTCCTCCTCCTCTTCCTCTTCCAACTCTCCTTCTCTTCTTTCCCCTTCTTATTCTCTATACTCCCCTCACTACTACTATAAACCTCTCTCGCTTTCTCTCTTTTCTCCCTCTCTCCCTCTCTCTCCCCTCCAGCCCTTGCACTCTCCCCTCGCTCACCTCACCCTCGTAATCATCAACACACCTGAACGGCCCACCCACTACCACCACCAGCACAACCTTACCACCACCAGCACAGCCTGACCACCACCAGCACACCCTGACCACCACCATCACCACCTTGAGCAGTATTACCAACTCGGAAAAAATACTGCAGGTGTTTTCCACGAAGAGGTGACAAAGACTGAGAAAAAGGTAATTGTGTGAGAGAGAGAGAGAGAGAGAGAGAGAGAGAGAGAGAGAGAGAGAGAGAGAGAGAGAGAGAGAGAGAGAGAGAGAAACGTGTGGGCTCATGTAACCAGGTGTGTGTGTGTGTGTGTGTGTGTGTGTGTGTGTGTGTGTGTGTGTGTGTGTGTGTGTGTGTGTGTGTGTGTGTGTGTGTGTGTGTGTGTGTGTGTGTGTGTGTGTGTGTGTGTGGCGGGAGAAAAATACGCAGGTGTGTTTGGAGGAGGAGGAGGAGGAGGAGGAGAGAGAGGAAAGTTTGAAAGTGGTATAAGGATGGAGAGAGAGAGAGAGAGAGAGAGAGAGAGAGAGAGAGAGAGAGAGAGAGAGAGAGAGATTATCATTTGTTGACATTATAGGAAGACTTGGTATACTCAAGTCTCTCTCTCTCTCTCTCTCTCTCTCTCTCTCTCTCTCTCTCTCTCTCTCTCTCTCTCTCTCACGTGACTGGTGTAGTGGCTCAGAATGCACACGTGGTTCGTCTCTTTAAAGTCGTGTTGTCTCTTCGCATCATTCATCTTTACTCAACGCCTCATAGCCTTCCTGTGTGTGTGTGTGTGTGTGTGTGTGTGTGTGTGTGTGTGTGTGTGTGTGTGTGTGTGTGTGTGTGTGTGTGTGTGTGTGTGTTGTTTGAATACACTCACACATTTTCTCTCTCTCTCTCTCTCTCTCTCTCTCTCTCTCTCTCTCTCTCTCTCTCTCTCTCTCTCTCTCTCTCTCTCTCTCTCTCTCTCTCTCTCTCTCTCTCTCTCTCTCTCCTCCCCACGACGAAAGATTTGCATAATGAACAAGACTCAGAAATAATGATAGACCATAATTGAACGTGCAAGGCGCCTCCTCCTCCTCCTCCTCCTCCTCCTCCTCCTCCTCCTCCTCCTCCTCCTCCTCCTTACTTCACCGTACATTTTTGGTGAAGATTTCGCCCCACGCCCTTCTTCTCCTCCCCTACGCTTTCCTCCTCCCCTTCTCTCCCCTCCTCTCCCCTCCCTTCCATACTCTATCCTCCTCCTCCTCCTCCTCCTCCTCCTCCTCCTCCTCCCTGTCTTGCATCAAACACGCCCTTCTTCCCACACCTATCCACGTATTCACCCTCCCTTAAAACAATCTTCTCCCCCCTTCTCTCTCTCTCTCTCTCTCTCTCTCTCTCTTGGGTGGGAGGTGGACGTGACGTATGTACAGTGCTTATGGCGTCTCTACCTACCCTCTCCTACCTTAATATTTCATCACAGAGAGGACCTTTATCCCTTTTCGTCAATATTGCTGAGCGGGGAGGGTGAGGGAGAGAAAGGGAGAGAGGGAGAGAGAGGGAGAGAGGGAGGACTAGAGCAGCGACCAGGTGAGTGTTCGGGTGGAGGGGAAAATTAGCGTTTGTAGGTGTAGCTAGCTTGTTTGGTGGAGAGAGGGAGGCACGGGGAAGGTGGAGGTGGTGGAGTAAATTATGAGCCAGTGTGGATGTTATCTGTGCGAGTTGGAGGGCTGTCTGTGGTAGTGGTGGTGGTGGTAGTGGTGAAAGGTAAGAGTAAGGATGCATTGGTACTCTGTGTGTGTGTGTGTGTGTGTGTGTGTGTGTGTGTGTGTGTGTGTGTGTGTGTGTGTGTGTGTGTGTGTGTGTGTGTGTGTGTGTGTGTAATTCACCTCGGTCGCCTGATGGTCACCCAGCTAGTCTTCCTCATTACGGAGCGACCTCAAAGCTCATAGACCGATCTTCGGGTAGGACTGAGACCACATCACACTCCACACACCGGGAAAGCGAGGCCACAACCCCTCGAGTTACATCCCTTACCTATTTACTGCTAGGTGAACAGGGGCTGCACATTAAGAGGTTTGCCCATTTGCCTCGCCGCCTCCGGGATTCGAACACGGACCCTCTTGATTGTGAGTTGAGCGTGCTAACCACTACACTACGCGGTGTGTGTGTGTGTGTGTGTGTGTGTGTGTGTGTGTGTGTGTGTGTGTGTGTGTGTGTGTGTGTGTGTGTGCGGATGTTCCTAAACGTTTGTGCCGGATGCAAATAGCGTACGTGTGTGTGTGTGTGTGTGTGTGTGTGTGTGTGTGTGTGTGTGTGTGTGTGTGTGTGTGTGTGTGTGTATAAATGAGTGGTATATGGTGGTAATGGTGCGTAAAGAGCATGGTGAAGTGGTGAGAGAGAGAGAGAGAGAGAGAGAGAGAGAGAGAGAGAGAGAGAGAGAGAGAGAGAGAGAGAGAGAGAGGAAGAGAGAGAGAGGGAGGGAGAGTTATGTGGGCGGGGTCTGGATGGCAGGAGTGGGCGTGATGGTGAGTGATGTGCTGGTGATGTGCAGGGGATATGGTGACGGTGAGCCTTACTACCACCACCACCACCACCACCACTACTACTACTACTACTACTACTACTACTACTACTACCCTTAAAGATGATATGAACGGAAGTGGGTAGATAAAACGATTTCATGGGCCACACATCAACAAATAAGGATACTATACTGTTAATAGCAATTTAGAGAGTGATTCCCTACCTCTCTCTCTCTCTCTCTCTCTCTCTCTCTCTCTCTCTCTCTCTCTCTCTCTCTCTCTCTGGCAGTAGTTTTATCGTACTTTGTTTAATTGCGGTTAGAACACTAGATTCCTTTACATGAAACTCTGTGTGTGTGTGTGTGTGTGTGTGTGTGTGTGTGTGTGTGTGTGTGTGTGTGTGTGTGTGTGTGTGTGTGTGTGTGTGTGTGTGTGTGTGTGTGCAAGGAGGAAGAGGAAGAGGATGTGGAGGCGAGGCGAGGTGGTGTGAGCTAGCACGGCAAGAGGGTGGAGGGGTGGGCGTCGTTGGTGTGGGCGGGAAGCCACCTGCTTTGGTCAATACCCTGGTTGATTACTCGGAATGGCGGGGTGAGGGCGAGGTGATGGGTGGGGTGCGTGGGGAGAGCGAGAGAGAGCGAGGGGGAGCGGAGATGGCAGCGCGGGTAGTCGGGTGAGGGATGAGGGGTGGGAGAGAGGGTTCCAGGAGAGTGAGGGGAGAGTAAGAGGGGCCTGCGTGAGGGTAAACACCGAGGGGAGACTGAGCGAAGCGCGAGGGTGGTGGTGGTGGTGGTGGTGGTGTGGTCCCAGGCCCTCCCTCACCTTGCCCTCTGTAGGACTAAACCTTCGTCAACTCTTTCGCCGCTCTTCACACTCACCTCACCCACCCGCCCCACCCCCGCCACCACCACCCACTCACCCACACATCTTGGGAGGGGATGGCAGCAGGTGTCGCCTCCCACAATGCATGCGGGCCGCGACTGACACATACACCTGTCCGCCCATCCCCTCCACTACTACTACTACCACCACCACCACCACCACCACCACCACCTACCACTATCACCCTGCGACCAGGCGTGCAGCTTTACGCTACACGCCCACACAGGCCGCCTCATCTGACTCACACACCTCCCACCTCCACACACACACACACACACACACACACACACACACACACACACACACACGTGGCGGGCTCATCCCAACGCGTAGTATTACACGGCCGCTGAAAGATAACGGGACCATTTCAAATTGTTTTCTGTATTGTCGCTTTTAATTCATCCGTGGTGATCTCACGCTTGGCCTCCGCTATTGATTGTGTCGCCGCGTAAACAGCCATGATGCGCTACACGTGCTAATGGCTCCCGCACGCTTCTGCACGCCGTTGCTTTGCTACGGTCACGCCTGAGGGGAGTGTGTGCCACGTGGGGAGCCTCCCTGGTTGCGGCTCGCGTGGCGGTGAACACCCATAGCACAGGTGGGACGGACAGACCTGCTTCACCTGTGCTGTTTTTACCGTCATACTGATTAATTTACCTACACACCTAAAGAAAAATTTATAGAGACTCGCTCATTCTGTTAGGTTAACTTAAAACTATTCCTGTGACATATACACATGAAAAATAAGCATTAATTGATGGAAATGTCTGTTGATCTTTCTTTAGGTTCACTTCAAACTCTTACGAACCTTTTGACTTGAACTGACCACAACGAACAATACCTGTCACCATCCCTCCCTCCCTCACACACACACACACACACACGACAGGTCCTGACGCGGGAGAAATAAACAAAACAATCTTCACCTGACAAATCCCATGTTGGGAGAAATTTATTGGCCGGGAAAGGAATTTTACTAGTTCGGTTGGACAAATTAAGTTCCACGACAGGCAGGCCATTGTGAAGAAAGATACGGAATGTGTGTGTGTGTGTGTGTGTGTGTGTGTGTGTGTGTGTGTGTGTGTGTGTGTGTGTGTGTGTGTGTGTGTGTGTGTGTGTGTGTGTGCGTGTGTGTATGTGTATGTGTATTTACCTAGTTGTATTTACCTAGTTGTAGTTTTACAGGGCCTGGGCTTTATGCTCGTGTGTCCCCGTCTCCATATTTACACTTATCCAATTTTTCTTTAAAACTATGCACACTCGTTGCTGACACCACTTCCTCACTCAAACTGTTCCAAGTCTCAACACATCTTTGTGGGAAACTATATTTTTTAACATCTCTCAGACATCTTCCCTTCCTCAGTTTCTTACTATGCGATCTTGGGCTTCTAATGTCATATTCTTCTCTCAGGATTAGTTTCTCATTATCCACTTGGTCCATTCCGTTAATCAGTGTGTGTGTGTGTGTGTGTGTGTGTGTGTGTGTGTGTGTGTGTGTGTGTGTGTGTGTGTGTGTGTGTGTGTGTGTGTGTGTGTGTGTGAAAAGATCATCGCTCACTTACTTTCACAGGCCGGAGAACACAAAACCAGCAAGGGACAAGCGGAGAGAGCTGTAAAAAGAAAAGAACAAAATAAGAAACGAAAAGTCTAGTATAATCGCAAAGCTCGCCATCCAAAGCTGAAATAAAGAGAGATTACGAGTCTGCCTGTCACTTTTCCTCGGGTCAGAGAGAGAGAGAGAGAGAGAGAGGCCCAGACAGCGAGAAGGGAGGGGAGACAGGAGGGAGGAGAGCGGTATCTTGAAGCAGGGAGAGGCGGAGATGCTGTCTGGAGATGAAGTATAACGAAAGATCTTAGGCTGAAGTGTATGTATGTGTGTGTGTAGACAATGGATACACAGACACAGACACACAGCAATGTAATATACGAGTACTGAGACATCCGGTAGTTACAGTGGTCAATGGAATATCACCATAGATTATTGCACTATACAATATCTCACATCTCCCCAATCCTCTTCCTCTTCCTCGTCCGTTATCACAGTCCTCCATTTTCCCTTTCTTTATCATCTTCCTTTACCTTTACTATCACCTACACTTCCAGCACCATTCCTCCTACTCCTTCTCCTCCTCCTTCTCCTCCATCCATCACTACCACTACCTCCTCCTACGCCACCTCCACCAATACCATTACCACCACCTCTTCCTCTTCTCCTTTTCTCCTTCACAGCGGCCCACTTAGCGATGCGAGGGAGGAACTTTATCACCAAGCGTGTGACCGCGAAGAGCTGTCCTTATTTCAACAGGCGATTATCTCTCCTTTCATTGCAGACTAAGATTAAAACGCTTTAGTCTCTCAACATGTCAATTTTCAGAGGCTACAGACGGTTAGCCAGGATTCCCAAGAGTGTTTCTATTGTTTAATAATGTAGATATGTTGTTAATTAGTCATTTGAGGCATTAAAACTGTTGTAAAGTCGTGTCTCTTGTAAATAATGAAGATGCGAAGCTGGTGTTTCATAATATAGTCATAAGACAGACACACTCACAGAAACACACACAATCAGATGAGGAGAAACGAAAGCAAGGGCAAGGAAGGGCCAAGAATACAAAACAGAAGATAAATATGATAGACAGTGAGAGAGAGAGAGAGAGAGAGAGAGAGAGAGAGAGAGAGAGAGAGAGAGAGGAAACAAACAACATAGCAATGGAGACCCGAAACGCTGGCCATCACTCCCTCATCTCCTGGGCAATTTCCAGAAAACCCTGAGAGAGAGAGAGAGAGAGAGAGAGAGAGAGAGAGAGAGATCGTGCACCACCCTCTCTGTATTATCCCTCACACACACACACCCTTACCTCCTCCTCCTCCTCCTCCTCCTCCTCCTTCTCTTCCTCTCTAAACCGACCCCTCCTTTCATTTTCCTCCCCTTGCTACCCTATCTACCTCCCGTCCCTCCCTTCCTCCCGACCACCACCCTATTCCTCTTCCTTCTTTTACGCCTTCTCTTCCTTCTCCTTCTACTCGGCCTCTCCCCTTCTTCCATTCCCCTCGCCGCCCTCCTTCCAAGATTACCATCCCTCCCTCACCCGCCCATCTTGCCTCCCTTCAGCCTAACCCTCCTCCTCCACCCTCGTCTCACCCTCGCTTCCTTGCCATTACCGAGAATCCCTCCCTCCTTCTCTCCCTTCCTCTCTCTCTCTCCCTCCATTCCTATTCTCTCCTCTCCGTCCTTCCCTGCCGCTCTTCCTTCCCCTCCTGTTTCCTCTCAGCTACGCGCTCTGGTGGTGTTCATATAGTGCTATTTAACTATTAGAATCTATCTGAGCTTCAAAGTACCTGTCATCACGTTTCTGTTGCTGTCAATCTCACCACTATGTTACAAGGAACCATATCACTGTCGTTACTCCTTCGTCACTATTGCCAGTTCATGTCAAGTCACTATCACCGTCACTGCTGCATCTATATCATTAAGAACGTAGTAATTTGTTCTCCTTAACGATAAGTAGATTAGCGGACACATAAATCTTTAAAATCTTCATTCACACAAGTCTCTCTCTCTCTCTCTCTCTCTCTCTCTCTCTCTCTCTCTCTCCGACAATCTTGCAAGGCCACAGAGACAACTAGTCAGGTTTTCAAGAGTTCCTCCTCATGATATACCAAAAATCTTGCCAATCCATCACCAGAACCATAAAAATACTCTTAAAAACATCATTATCTTCAACTAGAGCGATTAGAAAATAGTGATGGTGAGAGCAAGGCAAATCACAATACGGGTCTCTCTCTCTCTCTCTCTCTCTCTCTCTCTCTCTCTCTCTCTCTCTCTGGTTGATTGTCCAAACATCACAAGCAACAAGTCACAACGGTTTTGAGATAATTCGGTAGCACTTCGAAACTAAAACCATAACAAGAACACTTAAAAACTTGTCCAACTTCCACGGGAGCCTATTGAAAAGTAGCTACACCACTATCTGCATTAAAGACAATTGTATCTGTTATTAGTACAAGCATCCGTGTCGTGTATTTTACCTGCAGGACGTCTCCAAGGTGACAGTAAGCCGATAAATAGTCAAAAATGTGTGGGTTAGCAAGGACAGCACCGAGTTACGCAAAATGTAAACACTGGTATAACTGATCGCCAGGGGACAGATGGCAGGGCTCTCGTCTGCCGCCAAATACAAACCATAGCTTACCTTCCCAATAGCCTTCCTTAACATGTTCATTTACTCATTTATTTATGCTTTTGCAATCTTTTTTTTTTTATATCAGTAAAGGAAACGTCTCTAATTGTATCTAGATCTTACATGGCAAAATTTTAAGCGACGCTAGGCTATTGCAATCTCCACCCACACGCTTGCCCGCTCATCCTGTTTCTCCTCGTCCTCCCTCCCGCCCGTCGTCTTCACCAGCCTATGTATTCAATTTAATCTGCCTGACTGTCTTACGTTATAATCTTTCTTCATACTTAATCAGCTTCAGTATATAAGTTCTGCGTTGTTTTATTTCCTCACACTAAGAGAGAGAGAGAGAGAGAGAGAGAGAGTCATGCAAAGAAAACGCACAAGAAAGCAAGCAAGGAAACATACCAACAGCTTAGAGCCTTAGACCCATCATTTTAAAGCAAGATATTTACCATCAAGGACAATTTAATACTGAAATGACCAGACAAGCTGCCAGCAATACTCCTCCACGCCCATCAACGCACGCAGCGGGGAGTGGAGGGGTGCGTGGCTGTGCTAGTGGCTAGTGGCAGGAGGCGAGACGGATGTGGTGCATGATCCCCTCTGTTCCTTATCTCCGTTCCCTCCGGCTCTCCTTTCTCTTGTCCTCAGCATGACACTGTAGGTATGATGAAACACTTTTGCGCATCACCTCCACGCATTTTCAAGAGGGTTCAATCGCTATTAGGGTTTTTTAAGGGTGGTTTTCTTTTACGTTTCTAGCGAGAGATTGACAAAATTTCTGCATTATTAAGGGAAACTGTAGTAAGACCACTGTTAATTATCTCTGTTACCTTTGAAAATAGTCGTAGTAAAAGGACAACGCTTTTCTGAAAATAAGCTATCGTTGGCTTTTTCTTTAATTTCGTTTTATGTTACTTTTTTTATCATTCTTTTATGAAAGTGAGTCATATTCTACACTAAAGGTCGTTGTATTTGTAAAGGAGTTCAACAAGTGAGAGAGATTTCAAGACATATAGCTATCCCTTTTATTGTCTAACTCTCTCTGACTTGCAAGGGGACTGGCAACTAAGTGGACCTTTTCTTTTATTTAACGTTGCTCTTGGCCAGCTGTTCCATCTTACATTAACCTCTTCAATACTGGGACGCATTTTTGCCTTAAGATTTGTGTACTATTAGACCATTTTACTGACATTAGGAGAGGTCTATGGAGGTCAGAAGATTAATGACCACAGTCTTCACTATTTTAATCCCCCATACAAGTCTCTGAAGCTGTATAAAATCACCAAATAATAATCAGAATGAATATGGAAACGCGTCATGGTCTTCAAGGGGTTAAACAAAAAAAGTGAGCTATATAAGTAAGGAGAATAATGAATGATGCGTGCGTGATGACCAATAGGCAACAATGACGCTAGTGAGATGTAATGTAGCCACTAATGGTGCTTTACAGACGCTACGTGACATGAACAGCGCAGTGTCTGGTGACGCAAAGATTGCCTGAATTCCCAATGCTAATTTGCTCTTCTCTTATCACTGATACGATGAAGCGGAAATAGCAAGCTAGCACTTTTTATTTTTTTTATTTATTTTTTCCACGACCAAACGGACATGTACAGTGTTCACACATCCGCTCTGCCCCGCCACCACCACCATTACCACCACCACTACCACCTCCACCACCCACCACCACCGTTATCCCCACCGCAGCTAACTTTGCCAGGAACACAAGTATACACTGTTTAATAAAAAAAAAAATAACATCCATTTAGAAACACACACACACACACACACAGAGAGAGAGAGAGAGAGAGAGAGAGAGAGAGAGAGACTGCCAAATTTCCAGCACTCACCTGATTTATGCCATTCAAAAAACTATACAAAGCAACAAAGCTTCTTAGTTATGAGGTGATCGCTTCCCACTCAAACACCACCGGCTCTCTCCCTGCCTGCCTGCCTCCCTACCCCGCCTCGTGCACTCCCATCCTTCTCTCGTCTATGGCACAACTTTTCACCACAATGGTATTAAACGGCACCGTACATTAGTGGGTCAAATATTGGTTTTCCCGGCAGGACACAGTGACGAGTAATGAATGGTGGGCGAGTGGGCGGGTGGACGTGCGGTGGAGTCCATTAGGGTTGCATTGCCTAGTCATGAAGTAACTTGCCTGTTGTGTGTGTTTAGTGTATTTTATCGTGTCTTTCTCTAGTCAGAACGGTTAAGCTTCCCGACAGTACATTCAGTTTCCGCAACGTATTCTGTTTTAACAATTCTGGAACTCCCTGCTAGCTTCTGTATTTCCTCTTTCCTTCACCCTAAGTCACCACTTACGTAGCAAAAGTTTCTGGTATTGCTGGCTGCATATGTTTGTCAAGAAGTGAAAAGCTGTACGTTCTTCATGATTTAGCCACAGGAGAACTTGACATATACTGGCACAGGAAAGCAACAATAAGAGGGAGAAAAGAAACTCACGACCTTCTCACCTCAACAGAGAAAATGAAAACCCCCAAACATGACAGTGACGCTAACGAGGAGCAAAGAAAAATCACAATCCTTTCACTTTAACACGGATAAAAAAACCCAAACATGATAGTGACGCTAGCTGAAGAGGAATCAAATAGCAACACTTAACATACAATGGCACAGAAAAGCAATAATAACAATGAGGAGCAAAAAAACTCACGATCTTTTTACTTCAACAGAGGAAAAGAAAAACATCACATTGACGCTAGGAGGAGGACAATTAAATAGCAATACTTGACATACACAATGAGAAGAAAAAAAATTCACAATCCTTTCATTTCACACAAAAAGAAAGGGAAACCCCGAACATGACAGTGACTTTGGTTGGAGCATAAAACATACACTGACACAAAAAAACAATAACAGCAAAGAAAAATCAAAGGAAATCACAATCTTTAAATTTCAACAAAGATAGAAAACCCACGAACATGACAGTGACTTTAGCTGGAGGACAATCAAACAGCAACACTTGACGAACACTGACACAAAAAAGCAATAACAGCAAAGAAAAGCAAAGGAAATCACAACCTTTTCACTTCAACATAGAAAACCCACGAAGATGACAGTGACTTTAGCTGGAGGACAATCAAATAGCAGCACAAGACATGCACTAACACAAAAAAGCAATAACAGCAAAGAAAAGCAAAGGAAATCACAACCTTTTCAATTCAACATAGAAAACCCACGAAGATGACAGTGACTTTAGCTGGAGGACAATTAAACAGCAACACCTCACGTAATCTGACACAAAAACAAAGCAATAACAGCAAAGAAATCCAAAGGAAATCACAACCTTTTCACTTCAACACAGATAGAAAACCTCACGAACACAGCGACGCTAATAAGAGAAAATATTACAGCAAAATTGGAAAAACTGATAAACCTAACGACGATTTAACAAGACTAAAGGGATCAGTCACAATCGTCTGCTAATCCTAGGTAATAAAATAATAACAATTCAGATGAGGGTATAAAAAAAAATCCTCGTCAGCTAAAAAATTACTGATATTTGTGGTGAGGGAAATCTTTAATCCTCTGTTAATGTGACGCGAGTGAGTGATGATTGCATTTTAAACTTAGAGAGCTGGAAACGTCAAGGGAAATTACCGCATCATTAGCTACTGTTGGTCATAAATGCTGACTGATTAAAGCGTGAAATGAAGGTGGTTCTCTCTCTCTCTCTCTCTCTCTCTCTCTCTCTCTCTCTCTCTCTCTCTCTCTCTCTCTCTCTCTCTCTCTCTCTCTCTCTCTCTCTCTCTCTCTCTCTCTCTCTCTCTCTCTCTATCTATCTATCTATCTATCTATCTATCTATCTCTCTTATATCGTTCAGACACACACAAATTAGTTCCCTTGGCCCTCCACTCCTCTCTCTGTTCCTCTTCTTCCTCCTCCTCCTCCTCTTCTTCCTCCTTCCACCTTCCATTACTCTCTCCACTAACTGATCTCCACATATTTCTCTTTCTTCCTTGCTTCTCTTCATTATCCACTATATTCTTTCCCTTCTCCCTCTCTCCCTCTCTCCCTCTCTTTCTCTTTCCCTCCCTTGTATTATGTTGCCTGGAGATCCCCTCCCGCCCCTTCGGTATCTTAGTCTCATATTTACCTGAGCAGAGGGAGCGGCGTCCCCCTTCGTCTCTACTCTTCCTCCCTTCCTAACCTCGCACTTATCTCCTTACCCTTGCGCCTCCACCCTCCAGCCACCCCTCAGCTCTCCCCTACGCTCTTTTCTCTCCTTCTCTCCTTCTCTCCCTCGCTTCTCTCTTTCTTTCTCTTTCCTTCCTCCCGTCAAACCAGC
This sequence comes from Portunus trituberculatus, assembly GCF_017591435.1. Taxonomy (NCBI): domain Eukaryota; kingdom Metazoa; phylum Arthropoda; class Malacostraca; order Decapoda; family Portunidae; genus Portunus; species Portunus trituberculatus. The sequence continues at coordinate 14,545,913 of NC_059268.1, read as the reverse complement.
GCCACCTCGCCTTCAAACTCTTAGCATCAACACCCAGACTATCAATATTAAATAGTGTTTCATGTAAGGGGCTTTCTTCTCCTCTCTCTCTCTCTCTCTCTCTCTCTCTCTCTCTCTCTCTCTCTCTCTCTCTGCTTCCTTTTCGTCTTTTCTCTTCTCGTTTATTTGTTTACTGTTAATTTGTGTCCATCTTGTCTCTCTTTTCGCTCCATTTATCCTTCCTTTCCACCTCTCTTTCTCTCCCTTTCTCTCTTTCTCTCTTTTCTTCTCCCCTACTCCTCCCCCGCCCACCAACACCCCCGTCTCTTTCTCTATAAGTGCAAGCATCCCCTTTAAACATGAAACTACACTTTGCTTGAGGGAAAAATATAAAGAGCGAGCCATCACACAAATTATTTACCGCGCATAGATCTATTGAACACCGAACGCCTACCTATTCTCCTTTCTCTTGTATATCCCCTCTGCCTCTCCTCTCTCTCTCTCTCTCTCTCTCTCTCTCTCTCTCTCTCTTCATATAGACTCTCACTCTCTCCTTTCCTCCTCTCTCTCTCAACTCTCACTCCACCTCGCTTATCCCTTCACCCTCGGCTCTTCTTCTTCGTCCTTTCACTCTCCCCTCTCACTAGTGCATACTGCAGTCTCTCTCTCTCTCTCTCTCTCTCTCTCTCTCTCTCTCTCTCTCTCTCTCTCTCTCTCTCTCTCTCTCTCTCTCTCTCTCTCTCTTCTTCCTCTTTCCCTGTGTTGCAGTGAGGTAGCCCTTCCTCTCTCTTTTCTCTACCCTTTCTCCTGTCCTCCTGGTAATTCATTCACTCTCTCCCGTGCTACTCTTCCTCCCTCTCCCTCTCTCTCTCTCTCTCTCTCTCTCTCTCTCTCTCTCTCTCTCTCTCTCTCTCTCTCTCTCTCTCTCTGGTCTCAAGCCCTTTCCAGACTCGCTCTCCCTCTATCTCCTCTCTCGTCTTCCGAATAAAATAAAAGAAACACACACACACACACACACACACACACACACACACACACACACACACACACACACACACACACACCGGGTAAAATAATCACTTTGAGGGAAATCACAACGAAATTAAACGGAAAGAATTAGTAGTACGCAGTTTGAGGAAGCCTTAACACTAGTGGGAACTTCATTTTTTGGCGGGAAAACTCCAGGAACTTGATAACAGATAGCACGCTGGATCAGGATTACATTGGTCAGCAGTGGCAGGAAATTCTCAGAGCTTGAAGGGGAAAGGGGAAACACCAGGCAACATTGGGCTTTTGGGGGAAGCTAAACCCTCTACACTACAGGAAAGTATACGTGTGTGATTTGAAAAGGAGGAAAAACTGTTAATTAATGTGGAAAATATGTCAAAGATCGTTGCATTAGACGGAGAAAAACTTGGAACTTGAAAGAAAAACACTGGGAAATTATTTAGAGGAAGTGTATATTATTACAAAGAGAGAAAACGCTGAAAATGGGGAAAAACTCTCTCTCTCTCTCTCTCTCTCTCTCTCTCTCTCTCTCTCTCTCTCAAACAAGCTAGATGGATGGAAGGAGAGATAGAGGAAGAGGAGGGGAAAGAATGGAAGCAGGTGTGTACAGAGAGGAGGAGGAGAAAGAAGAGGAGGAGGAGGAGGAGGAGGAGGAGGAGGAGGAGGATGAAGTGACACTCTCCCTACACTACACCCATAATTCTTCTTCCTTTGCTGCAGGTCTCTCTCTCTCTCTCTCTCTCTCTCTCTCTCTCTCTCTCTCTCTCTCTCTCTACTATCAAAAGAGGAAACGGGAAAAAGAAACAATGACAAAAGCAAAATATCACTAGCAATTAGCACACACACACACACACACACACACACACACACACACACACACACACACACACACAACTGAACATATTTCCAAGATAGCAAATTTGATACAGTATACATAGCTCTCTCTCTCTCTCTCTCTCTCTCTCTCTCTCTCTCTCTCTCTCTCTCTCTCTCTCTCTCTCTCTCTCTCTCTCTCTCTCTCTCTCTCTCTCTACGAGGTGTGGCAGGGGTGGGCTGTGAGTGACGCTGTGTTGAAGTCCACGGGAGGGAGGGAGGGAGGGAGAGGGAGAAAGAGAGAGAGAGAGAGGGAGAAAGACCAGGACACAGACAGGAAGGGAGGAAGGGAGGGATGAAGGGAAGAGGAGAGAGGCGCTCAGGTAATGAAGGAGGAGGAACGAAGGGAGGGAAGGAGGGAGGAAAAGGGGGAGGGAAAAAGGGATCATTGAGGGAAAGAAGGGTGAGAGGTAAATAGAAAACTGGGAGAGAGGGAGAGAGAGGGAGGGGAGAGAAAGAAGGAAAGGGAATGGAGAGAGAGAGAGAGAGAGAGAGAGAGAGAGAGAGAGAGAGAGAGGGTGGTGAGGGAGGGAAAAGGTGACGCAGGGAGGAGAGAAATGAGAGAGAGGGGAGGAAGGAGGGAGGGTAGCTCATGACAGGTATGAGGGAGTGATTAAAGGAGGAAGGAAGGGGAGAAGAAGGGAAGGGAAGGGAAGGGAAGGGAAGGGAAGGGAAAGGAATACAAGAGAAGGGAAGGGAAGAGCTTGGAAGGGAAGGGAAGGGAAGGGAAGGGAAGGGAAGGGGAGGGAAGTGGTTTCTTAAGGCAGACACAGTGAGGAAGAAAATACTAAAATAGCCTTCCGTAAAGTAACAAAGGGGAAGTAAATTATGAAGGAAAGTAAGGAAGGAGAGAAGGAGAGAGAGTGAAGACAAAAGTGCTTTACAAGGGGAAGGAAGAAATGAAGGAGGACAGGACATGGAGGGAAGGAGGGAAGGAGAAAGGGAGAGGAAATAATTCAAGTACGGAGGGTGGAAAAGAATAAGGGAAGGGGAGGAGGAAGGGAACGAATACGGTTCATGGAAGGAGGGAAGGAAGGGGAAGGAGGGAGAGAGTGAGGGAGGGAAGGATGGCGGCGGTGGGCGGGGCGGCAATTAGTGTGTCCATATTCATGGGTGTGGTATTGACGCGTGGGTGAGTGTCCGTCCACCAGGCAAGGTCCCCGATGTCCTCTCTCTCTCTCTCTCTCTCTCTCTCTCTCTCTCTCTCCTCGACGCGCCCCTCTTTCTTCGCCACCCCAGCACCGCCTCCTCCCCTCGTGGATTGCTCCCCTCACACACGCATTCCTATACACACCCCACGTCCTAACGCCACGAGGGTGCTGAGGAGGCTGTGTGCAGGAATGTCCTCTCCGCTAACTCCTGCCTTCACGCTGCCTGCCTCACTTCTTACCACACACACACATACACACACACAGAGACAGACAGATACACGCAGCATCGTCATATGGTCATCAGAAGCGTCTCTCAGCCATTCATTCAGTCTACAGCATGTGACAGCAACGACAAGTGAAAATACATTACGCTCAGGAACACATTTCAAACCCTCGTCGTGTTTGCGTTGGAGGGGAGGAAGAGAGGTGGCGTGTGGTGGGGCGTTGTTGTTGTTACTGTTGTAGTTGTTGTTGTTGTGGTGATGGTGGTAGTATTCACGCTCGTATTCAGAAACACCTTTCCCTCTCACTACGATCATTTTCCAAGGCCACAGAGACAACTAGCCAGGTTTTCAAGACAGTTTATCCTTTCAATGAACAAAAATCCTGCTAATCTATCACCAGAACCATAGAAATGCTCTTAAAAATACGAGTATCTTCAACTGGAGCCTTTGGAAAGCAGTGATGGTGAGAGAGTAAATCGTTTCAGAATTGGGGCCTGAGTCATGTTTTGCTACTGTGTGGTAATGAGAGGGTGTAGGATGAGATGCGGTGTCCAGACAGGGATCTCTGACTCAGGAAGCAACACAGCTATCAGATCACCACAGCCAGTCACCACCACTGATCCTCTCCGCCTCTCCCAAACCCGTGAAGCTTTGACAGGGAGTCCGGAGCCTCAGTCAGCCCCTCTCCCCTCTATCTTCCGCCCTCCCTCCTCCCCTGCGCCCCACCCGCCCGCCCAGACAACACCTTGGAAGAGCCGCCCCGGCGCTGCGGCATTGCTGGCGACGCTGGTGCGGCGCCGAAGGGAGGGAGGGAGGTAGGGAAGGAGGGGCCATCGCTCCCTCCTCGCTACCACCACCACCACCACCATCCCTCCGCCGACCCACGTCCCCCTTCTCTCTCCCTATAAACGCTCTCCCTTCCCCTGCCATCCCTTTATCCCTCCTCTGCTGCCACCCCGCCCACCAGCCACCCCTGCTGCCATTATGCCGGCCAGGCCACTCCCCGCCCCACCTCCGCGCTCCCCCGCCCACCTTCCCTCGCTGCACCCCGCACTGCCTCCGCCCTCCATGTGGTCATCGTGGGGTTCATGTGAGGTGACGGAGCCTCTGCCGCCACCACCACCACCACGACTATAATAACAACAACAGCAACAACAACGAATATATCAAGATTATGTTGAGTTATCGAAGAAAGTAAGAAGAAAAGACATTATTAATTTCAACATCTACATATCAATAACGGAAATAACAGTAACAGTAGTAGTAGTAGTACTAGTAGTAGTAGTAATAGTAGTAGTAGTAGTAGTAGTAATAGTAATAAAAACAGAAAACAGGATAAGCACAATAAAAGCAAAAAAAAAAAAAAAAGCAATTGATAAGAAGAGTTTAGAAAGTTACACAAAAAAGACTAACAACTTTTAAACCAATGACAACCACACGTACGTACATAAACGAAAACCACTCTTATCAACTCTCTCCTCCTTACACATTCTCATAACAAACCAAAAACTAAACAGACGCACAAACACACCCACAGACCCCACACACACGAACACTATCACAAGAACGCGACAGGACACGCATCTCAAGACCACCGTTGTTGAAGCGAAATGTCATTGATAAAGCCCAAGAGATTATTACAAAGAAAGTTACACAAGGCCTCTTTCCTGCCACAACTAAGGAAAACTAGATAACTGAGACCTTCCCTACCGTTGAAAGAGAGAGAGAGGAACGAGTAAGAGAGCGCTAAGTGTCAGTGCAGAGGAACATACTGACGAGGGTGGAAGCTGTGAGATGAACGGAGGTATGAAGAGGCAAACTACGAAGAAAAAGAAGAAGAAGAAGAAGAAAAAGCACGTAGGTATTAACAGTAACCAGAATAACTCCAGCATAAAAATTATCAATATTCTCCTACAAAGAGACCAAAAGAGAGAGAGAGAGAGAGAGAGAGAGAGAGAGAGAGAGAGAGAGAGAGAGAGAGAGAGAGAGAGAGAGAGAGAGAGAGAGAGAGAGAGAGAGAGAGAGAGAGAGAGAGAGAGAAGGGGAGAAGAGAGGGAGAGAAACAGGGAGGAAAGAAGGGGAGGGCCACCAATCACCTGAATTGAGGGAGGAGGAGGAGGAGGAAGAGAAGGAGGAAGAGGCAGTGTCAGAGGGGAAGGAAAGGGTGACGTCAAGAGAGAGAGAGAGAAAGAGAAGGAGGAGGAGGAGGAGGAGGAGCAGGAGGAGGAGGAGGAGGAGGAGGTTAGAAATAAAGAATAGACAAGAAGGAAAAATTTGAATGTCACGCTGAATGGGAAGGAAGGAATGAAGGAATTAATGAAGGAAGGAAGGAAAGAAGAGAGAGAAGGGAAGAGATGACGACAATAAAGGAGACAATGGAGGGAGGAAGGAAGGAGAGAAAGGAAGGAGAGAAAAGATACATTTGAAACACTAAAAAAGGAGAAAAAGAGAGAAGCGAAGGAAGAAATGAATGAAAGAAAAAGAAAAGGAAAAGAAAATAAGAAAGGAAGGAAATAAGAGAGAGAGCCATCAGAAGCAAGAGGAAGGAAGGAAACAGATAAATGAGAAGGAAAAGAAATCGGACAAAGGAGTGGAGATAGGAAAGAAAGAAGGAAAGATAAATGGAAAGAACATAGAAAGAATGATGGATGGAAAAGGGCGAGAGAGAGAAAAGGAAGTAAGAAGGAATAAAAGGAGAATTATGAGCAGAGAGAGAGAGAGAGAGAGAGAGAGAGAGAGAGAGAGAGAGAGAGAGAGTAATTAGCAAGAGGTAACACAGTGAGCGATTAGAGTCATTAATTAAGCGAGGCAGAATCTGAACACGTGTGCAGAGGTGAGACAAACTTGTTAAATTTGGACGCTGTTTATCTCTCCATACCCTTAGTACGTTTCCGCCCTTGATACACACACACACACACACACACACACATACACACACACACACATACACACACACACACATATACACACACAAACACACACACGCAAGCACGCACGTACTCACAAAAGAGAGAGAGAACAGGACATATACCACGCTCGTACATAGATAAGTAAACACACACACGTACGTACACACACACACACGCGCATACATACACACATGCACACCTACATACATACATACACGTACAGTTAACGAATAGAAGGAGGAAAATCAGATGAAGGAAAGAGCCGATGAGAAAGAAATGTATGAAGAAAAGAAGGAGAATAATGAAAAAGTAACAAGAATAAGATGATGATAATGATGTAGTAAGAAAAGAGGAGGAGGAGGAGGAATACAAAGGAATACAAAGGAAAGACCAAGCAACAACAGACCCTGGGGTCCTTACTAGGCTGCTTGGTTAACTATTCTATACTAACTACACAGTGTGAGAGACAGGACAGCAAAGCAGAAGGCTCCTCCCCACCCACCCATCCCACCAGCCGAAGCCGGCCGGAAAAGGAAAGGCACCATGTGGTATTGAAAAACCAAATGAAATTTTAGAGGATAGAGAAAAGAAGTTGTAATCTACGTCTACTCTTGTTTGTGGGGGACTATGTAGGTGCTTGACGGTTATGTAGTGTGGTGAATGTGCGTGTGGGTGGAGTCACAGTGTGGATGTCGGAGGGGTGGTGCGGCAGCCTTGCCTGGCGCTTTCAAGGAAGGCAGCAGTCAATCAGGCCCCAGCTCCGTTCACTCCACTGAGTAAGCGTACTTTCCCTTGGAGGGACGCCGTACACTGATTTCCCCCTGCAACATTGATCCCTGGTTGTCCCGATGGTGATCAAAAATTAACAGGGCCCTAGACAAACACAACCCGTCACAGGTCGAAAGTGGGAGTAGTGACCGTTAACTCAGGGTTATCTGTGAGTGTAAGTATAGTATAGTGTAATGTAAATGTGGACACAGTGTAGAGGTCAAGAGGTGGTGCGGCAGCCTTGCCTGGCGCTTTCAAGGAAGGCAGCAGTCAATCAGGCCCCAGCTCCGTTCAGTCCACTGTAAAAGTGTACTTCCCACTAAGGGGCGCCGCACACTACGTGGTTACCCCCTACAGCAGTGACCCCTGGTACTTTAATTCCCGATGATGATCACTACTGTCAGGGCTCCTGACTTTCCACAGCACGTCACAGGTAGTAGTAGTAGTGACCGTTAACTTAGGGTTGTCTGTGTTGTAAGTGTATTCGCGAAACACGCCGCATTTCACGATCTAAGGAGGAGGAGGAGGAGGAGGAGGAGGAGGAGGAGGAGGAGGAGGAGGAGGAGGAGGAGGAGGAGGAGGAGGAGGAGAAGAAGAAGGAGGAGGAGGAGGAGAAGGAGGAGGAGGAGAAGGAGGAGGAGGAGGAGGAGGAGGAGGAGGAGGAGGAGGAGGAGGCCTGTTGAAAGGATATCCGTAAGAAGAGCAGCCCATGAACAGTTATAACATTAAGGCCTTGAAATACAGAGATACACACACATTCTCTCTCTCTCTCTCTCTCTCTCTCTCTCTCTCTCTCTCTCTCTCTCTCTCTCTCTCTCTCTCTCTCTCTCTCTCTCTCTCTCTCTCTCTCTCTCTCTCTCTCTCTCTCTCTCTCTCTCTCTCTCTCTCTCTCTCTCTCTCTCTCTCTCTGACCATCACTCAAAGCCTCCTCCAACACACACGTTCTCAAGCCTAACTCAAGTCTTCTCTCCCCACACTAGGACACTAAGCACCAATCCTTCTTGGCTTCCTCACCAGTACCTGCCCGTTGGCATCTTGGTCTCGTTACCACCAAAGCGTACGTGCCCTCCTCCTCCTCCTCCTCCTCCTCCTCCTCCTCCTCCCCTCCTCCTCCTCCTTCTTGTCACGTCCGGAAGGAGTGGCCACAACAATGTCAGGAGCGGGTGGTTGTGAGGAGGACGCAGGGTGGTGGTGGTGGTGGTGGGGGTGGAGAAGGAGAGGTTAGTTGGGCAGTCCCAGTGACGCATATCCGCTAAAGACGCGACGTAGGGCGGGAAGAGGGCGAGAAGACACGACCCCACCACCACCACCACCACGTACACATATACATACATATATACGTACATACATACAACCAGCCACCCGGCTCGTCCCTCTCATAGCCCCCAGGATGTGCTCAATCTCCTCCGGTGTCCTTCAAGATGTGTCTCCTCTCACAGCCTCTCTCTCTCTCTCTCTCTCTCTCTCTCTCTCTCTCTCTCTCTCTCTCTCTCTCTCTCTCTCTCTCTCTCTCTCTCTCTCTCTCTCTCTCTCTCTCTCTCTCTCTCTCTCTCTCTCTCTCTCTCTCTCTCTCTCTCTCTCTCTCTCTCTCTCTCTCTCTCTCTCTCTCTCTCTCTCTCTCTCTCTCTCTCTCTCTCTCTCTCTCTCTCTCTCTCTCTCTCTCTCTCATTCTACCTCACCACCTGAATCTCCACCCGAAACATAGCGAATGTAACGTTTATTCATCTAATACCATTGCATGTATTTTCACCCCCCACTCTTCCTCTCCCTCTCTAGCCTGGTATCGACGTATGGGCATCGCTCAAGACAAATGCGAAGAAAGTCTTTGTCCACCGCCCCCTTGCTAGCCCCGATGGGAGAGGAAGTGAGTAATAGTGGGAGTGTTCTTGGTGTTACGTCACGAGGACACGGACGAGCAGGAGGAGTTAGGGTGGCGAGGAGCGAGGGCACAGAAGGACGAGGAGGTGGACGAGGAGGTGGAAGAGAAGAAGGACGAGGAGGAGGACAAGGAGAGGCAGGAGAGGAGGTGCTGAAGGAATGAAACGGAGAGTGGAGAGCGTAGAGTGTTGAACAAGGGAGAGAGAGAGAGAGAGAGAGAGAGAGAGAGAGAGAGAGAGAGAGAGAGAGAGAGAGAGAGAGAGAGAGAGAGAGAGAGAGAGAGAGAGAGAGAGAGAGAGAGAGAGAGAGAGAGAGAGAGAGAGAGAGAGAGAGAGAGAGAGAGAGAGAGAGAGAGAGAGAGAGAGAGAGAGAGAGAGAGAGAGAGAGAGAGAGAGAGAGAGAGAGAGAGAGAGAGCTCAACACAGGGGGAAAACACAGCT
>NC_059268.1:14529183-14531683 GCF_017591435.1 Portunus trituberculatus | reverse complement strand
CCTGCTCCCGGAACTACTACTGCTGGAAGGGGAGCTGCCACCCTCTGCCACCCTCGTTCAGGCCCTCACTCAGCGCTTCCATCCTCCTCCTCCTCCTCCTCCTCCTCCTCCTCCTCTTCTTCCTCCTTTTATTCCTCTCCTCTCCTTCTAACAAGTTCGTTTCCTCTTCTCTTCTCGTATGATTCTTTTTTTTTTTTTTCCATAGGCTTGTACAAGTTTTTTTTGTCAGTTTCTCCTGTTTTCCTTCTCCTTCTCTTCCTCCTCCTCTTCCTCTCCCACTTCTAGCTATTGTTTATTCCTCCTTTGCGTTCCTCTTCCTTTTCCTTCTCCTTCTCCTCCTCTTTCTCTTCGTCTTCTTTCCTCAAATCTTCCCTCATAACTCTTCTTTTCATCATTCATGTTCTTTGGTTTCATAATGTTGTTGTTTTCTACTTTATCGTCATTATTATCATTGCCATTGTCGTGTTTGTTATTCCCTTTCCTCTTCATCTCTTTCTTCTTTGACTTGTTGTTGTTCTTCTTCTTCTATCTCTTCGTATTTATTGTCTTTTGTTTGATCTTCCTTCTTTTAGCTCCTCTTCCTCGTTATCCTCGTCATCTTCCACCTCGTTATCTGTTTTTTTTCCATCTCCTCTTCTTCGTCTAGTCTCTTTTCCATTTCTTTATTAGTCCTCTTCCTCCTCCTCCTCTTTCTCTTTCTCTTTCTTCTCTTTCGCCTCCTTTTGTTTCTCTTTCTCTTCGTCTATTTCTCTTCCTCCTACTCTTTCTCCTTCTTATCCTATTCCTTCTCTTTCTTCTTCTTCTCTTCCTTCTCTTCTTCTTCTTCCTTCTCTTCCATCTCTACATCAGTTCTCCTTCTTCTTGACTAGTTCTCTTCCACCTTCCCTTTCTTCTCCTTCTTCTCCTATTCCTTCTCTTCCATCTCTACGTTAGTTCTCCTTCTCCACTTCCCTCTCTTCCTTTTCCTTCATCCCCTCTTCCTTCTCTTTCACCTTCTCGTCCTTCTCCTTCGCCTCCTATTCCTTTTCTTCCATCACCTCGTCAAGTTCTCTTCGTCAGTTTCGTCCCGGTACCTCTTCGGCTCCACGTCCTCGCTACCCCAGCCCAGTCTCACCCTAGCGCCGCACTTCACTGCAGTCTCTCTTGTCTACTGCATCAACCTCCAGACTCCCTGCCGCCCTCAAACTCCTCCTCTTCCTCCTCCTCCTCCTCCTCTTCTTCCTCCTCCTCCTCCTCCTCCTCTTCACTTCGTCAGGGAAAGGAAGATAGGGAGGAGGGGTCAATACCTACTGGTCTGCTCATCCCACCCTTCTTCTCATCCTCCTCACCCTCCTCTTATGTTCCTTCATCCTCCCCTCCTCCTCCTCCTTCTTCTCCTCCTCCTCCTTCTTCTCCTCTTCCTCCTCCTCCTCCTCCTCCTCCTCCTCCCTACTCGCTCCTCCACTCATCGTCCTTCTCTCCTCCTTATTCTTTCCTCCTCCTCCTCCTCCTCCTCCTCCTCCTCCTCCTCTTCCTCCTCTCTTCCTTCCTTTATCCCCATTTTTACTTTTGTTTTTTATCTTTTTTTTCTTTCTTAGTCGTTTTTCTTTACTTCTTTTTCTCTCTTTCCTCTTTAGATGTTTGATTTTTCTCTTTCTTTTTCTCTTTTTTTTTTCTCTTTATTTTTATTTCTCCTTTTTACTCCTTCTTTCTTCGTCTTTTTTTTTTTTTGTTTATTCTCCTTTTCGTTCTCCTTGTGCTCTTGGTCTCCTCCATTTCTTCCTTTCTATCTTCCCTCTTCTTCTTCTTCTTCTTCTTCTTCTTCTTTTTCTTCTTCTTCTTCTTCTCCTTCTGCTTCTTATTCTTATTCCATCATCCTCTATTCTTCGTCTTCTCTCCCTCAGCTCTTTCTTATCATGTTTCTTCTTATTCATCATTATCATTATCATCATCATCATCATCATCATCATCATCATCATCTTGTTATTGTTGTTGCTGTTGTTGTTGTTTCTGGCTGGTTGTTGTTGTTATTGTTCTTGTTCTTCTCCTTATTGTTCTTCTTCTCCTATTCTTTCTCCTCCTCCTCCTCCTTCTTCTCCTCCTCCTCCTCCTCCTCCTCTTCCTCCTCCTCATCTTAACTTTGTCCTGACCTCTTCAAATCGAATAAAAAAAACTTACATTTTTGAAGGTTAATTTTAGGAAAGTTCTTATTTTCTTACTTTCTCTCTCTCTCTCTCTCTCTCTCTCTCTCTCTCTCTCTCTCTCTCTCTCTCTCTCTCTCTCTCTCTCTCTCTCTCTCTCTCTCTCTCTCTCTCTAGAAAAAAAGAAATAGAACATTTACAATAAAACAAAATAAATGAAGTAAAGAAGCAAAGAGAGAGAGAGAGAGAGAGAGAGAGAGAGAGAAAATACATGGAAATAAGATAATCATTCTCTCCTCCTCCTCCTCCTCCTCCTCCTCCTCTTCCTCCTCCTCTTCTTCTCTTCTTTTCTCTTCGTGATGCACAAAAGATACTAAAAG
>NC_059268.1:14461683-14524183 GCF_017591435.1 Portunus trituberculatus | reverse complement strand
GTGTGTGTGTCAGTGGGTGTGTGTGGGTGGCGTAGGCGTGGCGCGTGTCAGTGGCGTGGGTCGATTCTATCAGGATCAGGAATGACGTGTGGAGGGATGGGGAGGCAGAAGGTGAGCTTAGAGAAAAGTGAAAGAAACAGGAATAAACGAGGATAAACAGTAACAATTCATGCTACAACAAGAACAGGAGTAATAATGACAATAATTACTACCACTGATACTGGTACTATTGCTGCTACTGCCATTACTATTACTACTGCTACTACTACTACTATTACTACTACTACTGCTGCTGCTGTTGTTGCTGCTGCTGCTGCTGTTGCTGGTGGTACTACTGCTAATACTGGGAAGGAACACTATTGATGTATATATAAAACTAGCAAGAGTGTTATAATCATCATCATCATCATCATTAGCATCAATAATAATAACAAGAGCAATAATAATGACAACAAAACATCAATAATAACAATACTAATAGTGGCAAAAACATCATCAACAGCAACAACAACAACAACAACAACAACAACAACAACAACAACAACAACAACAACAACAACAACAACAACAACAACAACAACAACATCATCATCATCAACAACAACAACAACAACAACAACAACAACAACAACAACAACAACAACAACAACAATACAATAAAAATTACAGATAAAAAATTTCCTTTCTCATTTTTCCTTCAATGATAATTATTTGTGTATTTCAACCTTTATTTCTTTTTTTTTTCCTTCGCTGGAAGAGTTCGTAAGAGTATTTCGTGGAAGTGTGAAGGAGGAGGAGGAGGAGGAGGAGGAGGAGGAGAAGAAGGAGGAGGGCAAGTGTTTTTTCATCCTCCCTCCTTATTTTTCAGTCTATCCCAGTAAACGCAAGACTAGGGAAAGAAAAACGAGATATGCAGGAGTAGAAGGTGGTGGTGGTGGTGGTGTTGTTGTTGGTGGTGGTGGTGGAGGTAGTGGTAGATAGGGAGGGGAAGACAGACTGGCGGCGGCTGGTGCATGAACGGAAACGTGTGGGTGGAGGGAGAGAGGGAGGGAAGGAGGGAGGGATAAAGAGGGAGAAAGACGGAAAGAAAGGGATGGAGAGAGTGGGCGGCATGGTAGGGTGGTGAAAGGATGGAGTAATATGGGGAACTGTAGAGTGCGTGTGCGTGGGCGTGGGCGTGAACTGAGGAGGACGAGAAGAGCGTGGTGAGATAGGTAAGAGGGAAGACTAAGGAGAGGTGGAACGTTGAGTTATTTAGGATAACGAGGAAGAGGAGGAGGAAGAAGATGAAGGATAGGGCGGAGAGGTGGCACTCGAAAATATGAGGCGTGGGTGGCGCGTGAGGTGGCACTGAGCGGGGCGGCGGGGCGGAGTGGGGCGTCGGGGTGAGGCGGGGCAGGACCGGGCGGGACGTGGCGGGAGCTGGGCGCGAGCTAGATAGGGTGGGAGGCTGTGGGGTGGAGCAGCTCTTGTTACACGGAGGCTCATGTCAGTTCCGCCCACACACACACACACACACACACACACACACACACACACACACACACACACACACACACACACACACACACAGACAGACACCTGCTCCACTTACATTCAAAGGAAGCAGCAAAGAGCAGCTATGTGTCACTTTAGCCTTGCTCTGTCCGTCACTCCAGCACAAACACTCTGAAAGCAATAACAATGGTCAACAAACGACAATTCAGCATTGTACGTATATAACTACCAGCCTGAGAGAGAGAGAGAGAGAGAGAGAGAGAGAGAGAGAGAGAGAGAGAGAATGTGAATTACTGATAACCGTGGCTAGATCAGAGTACCGGCTAAGTAACCCACCCACTCACCACACACACACACACACACACACACACACACACACACACACACACACACTCACTCACGCACGCACGCACACACTCGCTATCCCGGACAAACTGAGGACGACTGGAACGAAATGAACGAATCCCTCAAGTCTTGCATAGGAACATTTTTAAAGATCCCGAGGAATTATCATAAATTTCGTGCTTTATTGCCTTACAGGACCCCAAAAGGCCGTTAAAGATGAGACAATAGACAGAATAAGAGAAGGAGGAGAAGGAAGAGGAGGAGGAGGAATTGATATAGCCAGAATTGAATAAGGGAAAATACAGAAGTTGGAATTTGCTTTATAATCTTTCTCGTCCATGTGTGTGTGTGTGTGTGTGTGTGTGTGTGTGTGTGTGTGTGTGTGTGTGCTCGCGCGACGGAAGGGGATGAGTAGGGTCGGAGAGGTAGCTACAATGTCCACCTCAGTACTAGGAAGGGTTCAGGAGGGAGGAAGAGAGAGAGAGGGGGCTGGAGATGAGTGAGGGGAAGGGCAGTAGCAATGGTCGAGGTGGAGAGTGGCAAGGGGTGTAAAGGAAGGAAGGTAAGGGTGGCCAAGGATCAGAGGGGAGGTGGGGGAGGGAGGGTGGACTTGGTGAATGTGGGAAGGGGTGGATGGTTTTAGGGGGGAGGGGGAAGGGTGACCACAGCACCCAACCCTCAGAGATGCCTCTCATCGATCCATGGACCATAGCACGCGGTCGAACCTTCACCTGAACCACACTTGCCCTCTCTCTCTCTCTCTCTCTCTCTCTCTCTCTCTCTCTCTCTCTCTCTCTCTCTCTCTCCCCACACGCTGACACTCACAGCAAGTTCACTCAGTCCAGTTTTACTACAATGAACACGCGCGCGCAGACACATACATACGTAAGCAAACACACACACACACACACACACACACACACACACACACACACAGCGCCTCTGCCTCGGGTATTACGCACTACTGTTAGAGAAGGCTGGGAATCTGTGCGTACGTGAACCTTACGGGATAAATATGAAGCGTGTCACCTCGTCATAACCTTTACTCTTGATGGAGGGGAGGTGCAGCCCGCAGTGTGTTGCCTCCCCCTCCGCCTCCTGTCCTATCACCGCCACCACCACCATCACCACGACCACCACCAGCACCATCATCACACCACCCCTTTCATCCATCTAGGCGGCAGGTGTGTGTGTGTGTGTGTGTGTGTGTGTGTGTGATGGAGGGAACTTTGTGGAGGGGTCTCTCTCTCTCTCTCTCTCTCTCTCTCTCTCTCTCTCTCTCTCTCTCTCTCTCTCTCTCTCTCTCTCTCTCTCTCTCTCTCTCTCTCTCTCTCTCTCTCTTTCCACCTGTGACACCAAGCGATACTTATTCATATCTTATTATGTAGCCACTTCTTTTTTCTTTTATTTTCGTATTTTTCTAGTAATGAGGAGAGCAACTCAACCTACGGGCGGCCGAGGCACCGTCCTGCACCAGAGCGGGAGGTAGCGCTGCTGTTTTATGACCACGACTGTTTTGCTTGAGTTGTTATTCTTGTTGGCGTTTTGTTAATGTTTTTGGATGTGACTTTACCGCTACTATTGTTGTTACTGTTTTTGTTGCCAAGAAGGTTGCGTAAAGACAGATGAGGATGAGATGCAATGTGTTGGTGGGTCGCAATCACTAACAAGGAGTGTCATGAACAAGCTGTGAGTTCAAGATGATGCAATGGAAAGAAACAGATGGAGAAGGATAACTCGAGCGGCTGACCCTGCAATACAATGGGACTAACACCTTCAGTACTGAGACACAATTTTACCTTGAGTTTTGGGTATAATTAGACGATTTTATTGACATTACGAAGGGTCTATGGAGGTCAGAAGATTAATATCCACAGTCTTCACTATAGTTTAATCCCCCAAAATAAGTTTCTGAAGCTGTATGAAATCGCCAAATAGTAAGCAAAATGAATATGAAAACGCGTCCTGCTACTGTAGGGGTTAAGGTCGCATGAAGAAGATTCAGTTTGCTTCTGTCTTATCTTGTCTGTGTTAAGCTCGGTAATGTTTAGTCTGCTGTCCTTCTCTCTGATTCACCTCCCGTGTGTGTATATGTGTGTATGTGTGTGTGTGTGTGTGTGTGTGTGTGTGTGTGTGTGTGTGTGTGTGTGTGTGTGTGTGTGTGTGCGTGTGTTTGGAGTATCCTTGATAACCCAACGTTTCAACCGTCAGAATAAACACGTCGCCAGCTTTTCCTCCTCCTCCTCCTCCTCATCTTCTTCCTCTTCCTCCTCCTCCTCCTCTCTCTCATCTCGTCAGAACCATCACCCCTCCCATCCCTCCCACCCCACATCCACTCACCGACATTTATACCTATTCTGACATCCACCCAAGTGTCCCTCCCCTTTCCTCCTTTCCTCCCCCCACCACACCCACCCGCCCACATTCTTCCCCTCTCCCTGCCGCCCCTCACGCCCTCTCCGCCTCTTCTTCCTTAGACCCTCAACGCAGAGCCCTCTACTTCACAAACATGTTACTCTCCTCCTCATTATAGTTATTCATATGACCTCCAAGAAGACCCGGCTCTCCTACTCTTCTACTCTCCATCTCTCCCACTCTGGCCGGCCTCGTGCACGCTCCACCTTCACGCAGAGAGACGACTCCCCTCTCTCGCCACGCCCTCTCCTTTCTTTAGCATGGAGCAACCCACTCCTCCTCATCATCATTTTACTCCTCCTTCACCTCCTGAGTGTTCCAGCCTCTCTCCATTACATTTCTCTCACATTTCCTTCCTCCTCCTCCTCCTCCTCCTCCTCCTCCTCCTCCTCCTCCTCCACAATTTCTTTTCCTTCACTACTGCTGAATTTTATTTCAGTGAGTGAACTAATCTAATTTTCGCTTTTTAAAGTGTGTGTGTGTGTGTGTGTGTGTGTGTGTGTGTGTGTGTGTGTGTGTGTGTGTGTGTGTGTGTGTGTAATGTTAATTCGACTTAATCCACAAAGCTAAAATCCACCGTCACAAGTCATCTTTTTTTTTTTTCTCTCTCTCTTTTTTTTTTGGCACAGACACAACCAAAACGTTTTCCAGTCCATTAAAAGCGCAAAGCCAGTCACACTATAATAGCGTCACCCTTCCTCGTGGGGGCCGCTGCTGTCCGCGTGGTGGCACTGAGAGACAGGAGGGCGAGGGTGTCAGGGCGGGTGAGGGGCGGCAGGTGTAGTGTGGTTATAAACGAAAGAACAATGACGTAACAGGGAGCATATTACTGTGTGGAATAGATGAGTGTGAAAGGACGCACAGTGATACAGTTGCCAGGTAGCGAGGCTGGCGTATCTGTGGTGGGTGTGCTATCATGCGGTGCTTAACGTGGTGGCGGGGATGGCAGGGGAGGGGACAGCAAGGTACAGGGCTGATGCACGAGGACCCATGATGACGTGCAGTACAGCAGGACACAATACGAATATACATAGGTAAGGTAAACCCAGACCCACTACACGAAAGTTGCTGTGAATAGAGATACAAGCTTTTCTCAAATACCTTTCCTTTTTTTTCTAACCCTACTCGTCTTCCTCTCGCGTTATGTAGGGAGAAGAGGGCCGGTGTGAGGGAAGGCTCAAGTGTTCCTCTATACACACCTGCCTGGTGGTGGCCGCTGAGGGCCGCGTGAGGGGCTCCTCGTGGCTGGAGGGATCCTCGTCCACCAAGACTCTGGTTCTCATTCAGACCAGACATACAAACGCTCCGGAATGTCAAGTGTGCTCGGAAGTGGAATAAATTAAAATAGCGTGTCATTTGATCTATTTTTCCTTGCTTTCACCTGCTCCACGTGTCGCATCGCCCACTCCCTCCTCTCTCGCTCCTATCACCCCTTCATCTCGACCGCTCAGCTTCAGCAGCCCCACAGCGCCACACACTCCGCCCCCGACACTACCCCCGTCCTCCCAGACCCCCAGACAAAGGTGTAGTCGGCACTCAGAGTTCGTGGAGTGGAATGATTAGCTACGCCAGTCGGCACCACTTCCGACGACATCCAGCGCCAACAATACCGACCTCATCTCATCCTAAGGGACGCAACAAACACTTCAAGATGACTGCAACACACACACACAGACACACACACACACACACACACACACACACACACACACACACACACACAATACAAATATAAACATGTCATTCGTCTGTGTCGAGAGAGAGAGAGAGAGAGAGAGAGAGAGAGAGAGAGAGAGAGAGAGAGAGAGAGAGAGAGAGAGCACCCCTTCACCCACGCAACTAAGTGGTGCGGGTGGGAGGGCGGATGGGCGGGCGGGCAGCCAGGCACCAGCACACTGTGGCGGTAGTGGTGGCGGTGCGACCTACCACCTCCACCAGTCCCCAACACCTTGCCGCGGAGGGTGGACGGAGGCCCCGCTCCCTCGCTCCCGACCGCTGGGTGCTGCTGCTGCAACCACTACTCGCTCGCTCAACCGCGCCTCTCATTCAGTGAAGACTCAACCGTTGCTCACAGTGTTACTTCCGAGACGTGACTGATTGGCTGCCACACGTGCGAATGGCGAGCGTGGCTTGAAGTGTCAGCTATGGAGCGCAGGGATAAACGTTCCTAAAATGAACTCACGGATTGATGAGCTTTACTAGTGTGTAACTTTAAGAGTTGTGGAGCAACGTGGTGGTGTGTCACTTATTCGCTGCTCCGAGGACGCCACTTGAGACTTTGTACACAGTCAGCAATAGCGAGAACTGCTGCTGGCCATCTCTACCTCCCTTCTTTGCACAGAGTGGTAAGTACAGTGAGACAAGTTTTGACCGTCCCTTCCCTTCCCGCCTCCCTTTCACTCTCTTCCTCGTACACAACAAGATCGCTCTTGTTCCGACTCACGCCTAGACTGATGCAAACATAGGATTATCTGGTGCTGTGACTCGAACTTATCCTTGAGGTGAAATGGGTAAAATTTACATACTTTTGATAAAAACATTCTTTACCCTTCACTTACATCCACGTCCCTTCGTGTGTCTGTTAGTTTACGTCACCTGATGCCACAATTAAAGGTCATTAAGTTTAGTAGAGCAAAAGGTGAGATATTAATGAATTGAGGCCTGACTAACACAGCATGCAGGGCCCAGCCACCTGTCGAGTCGCGCACTGATCTCCCTCCCACCTGTCTCGCTACAATCTCTCTTCAAGACACATCACCAACACTTTAAACTCTCTCTCTCTCTCTCTCTCTCTCTCTCTCTCTCTCTCTCTCTCTCTCTCTCTCTCTCTCTTGAACTCACTGTAACATCGCAATCACGTAAGGGTCAACATATCTGATGCTGTTTGTGCTTCCATTTCCATCATGTCCTCTATTCCTTCAAATCAGTAACAGTATTTTGCCTGGAGTGCCTATTGCAATTTCTTCGCACGCAGCTTGCATTTCTTCTGTATCATTCATGTGTAAGAAGTGTAAATCAATCACACACGCACAGTAAAGGAGGTGCAAACGTTCCTAGCCACGACACAGACGCGCCTGCCACCCGAACACCTCGCAAGCCCTCCCATGCATGCACTGGTAGGGGGAAGTAGAGTAGCGTGCCAAGAGAGAGAGAGAGAACCAAGATCTTTGAAACATTTTGTAATGCTACGTAGACAGTGAAGCGTTGCCACACACACACACACACACACACACACACACACACACGATGGCACAGAAGCTTCAAAGACAATTAACATCCTCGGTTTAGCGCTAGGAAATAGTAATTGGTGTTATTGTTGGTAGTAGCGTAAAAAATAGTGGTAATAGCGTTGGTTTTCGTGCTTGTTTGTTATGGTGATGGTGATGGTGGAGATAGTAGTAGTAGTAGTAGTAGTAGTAGTAGTAGTAGTAGTAATATGAAACATAACTTTGGCCATGATACGAGAAAGAAAAGAACAACCCATGCACAAACACACACACACACACACACACACACACACACACACACACACACACACACTACTTTTTTTTAGTAGGAAAACTATCATGAAAAGAAGAAAAACACAATCAAGAAACACGATAAGATAAACTTTTAGGAAAAAATCGGATTAAGAGAGAGAGAGAGAGAGAGAGAGAGAGAGAGAGAGAGAGAGAGCTGGCTATAGTTGACATAACGCCTGTATAAACCAAACTCGCATCTACCTTCCTTATCCCACCCTCCCACACACTCTTACACTCTCCCACTCCCTCCCACCACTATACCGCTCCTACGCAGATCGAGAGTATAGTGGGAGGAGTCTCAAGCAAGGAGGAGAGGAGCAAGAGGCGCAGGAGGTGGAGAAAGAGGAGGAGGAGGAGTAAAGAGGGATAAGTTGAGGGGAATGCCAGGCTGTGTTACTGCAGACACCCTCTCCTCCTTGCTCCTTTCCTGCGGCGCCAGCAAAGATGATGCGTGAGAGGAGCAGGTGAAGTGGTTGGGTCTTTGTATGTGTGTGTGTGTGTGTGTGTGTGTGTGTGTGTGTGTGTGTGTGCATGCGTGCGTGCGTGTGTGTGTGTGTGTGTGTATGGTAATGTTCTCTAGCTCTCCGTCAGCTGTCAATCTTAATACTAGAAAGATTGGGAAGAAATTACATGTTTGAGAGAGAGAGAGAGAGAGAGAGAGAGAGAGAGAGAGAGAGAGAGAGAGAGAGAGAATAAATCATGAGCTTCACAGACCATTTCGTTCAGCCATCAAAACTAGGAGACCATAAAAGATTAATAAAGAACACTAAGTAATATTGCACGCCCTCACAGAGCCTTGAGTGCGTGGAAACGAGGCTACGGGGAGGGAGGAGGGAGAAGGTGACGACGTAGGAAGGTGAGAGCTGCGCGGGGAGGAGAGGAGAGAGGGAGAGGAGAGAAGGGCGGCGGGGGGAAATGCAAGGTCTGACAAGGACGAGAAAGCTGGCCGCGAGGGGTGACGGGAAACACTTCTTCCAGGAGGGTAGGAACGGTGGCCCTGGGCTGAGGCTGCGCGGGTGTCGGCGAGGACGGTGACAGGAGCAGCACGCGCTTTAAAGGACTAGGCCAGCGCGCTGTTTAAGATTTCGTGGTTTAGGAAACGTCATGAGTGTGTTGCTCCTCTACTCTCCTCCTTTTTCAACCCATTCAGTACTGGAATGCATTTTTATCATGATTTAGACGACTTTATTTACGTATAGAAGGGTCTATGGAGGTCAGAAGATTTATGGCCAGAATCTTCACTATTTTAATCCTCACGTAAGTTGCTGAAGTTGTATAAAATCACCAAATAGTAAGCAAAATTAATATGAATGCTCCTCTCACTGCCGTCTAATGATCATAAAGGACTTAACATTTAGATACCGATTATTAACACTCGTCTCGTGGTGTGAAGGCGTACAATTAGCGTGGTGACAAATGCGACGTGGCCAGCGCCGCCTCGTGTGGCTGAGGCACGACCCGCGGCTGTAACTGGTCCCGCATGACAGAAACGCAGGCAAAAACATTCAGTACAGCCCACAAAGGGACCAAAGGGCGGGAAAGAGACGGCAAACATCAATTTTCCGCTGCCCACACTTTTATCTAAGCTCCTCCTCCTCCTTTTTTTCCTCGAGTCCTCCCACACCCCAAGCCTAGATTTCCCCGCACCACCACCACTCTATCAGACCTCTCAGGCACTCGCTCATAAACACCTGAACTGTCCACCCTCTCCTCCTCCTCCTCCTCCTCCTCCTCCTCCTCCTCCTCCTCCTCCTCCTGCCTTCCCCCCCAATACCTTCATCCCCTCTATCCGCCCGCTCCTCTTTTACCTCCCTACCTCCCTCCGCCCCTCCTTACCTCCCTTATCCCCTCTCCCTGTCTCTCTCCTTTCCTCCGTCCCTCCCTGCCACCTTCCCTCATTCCCCACCAGCGTGGTCTATCACTGGGGGTTTCCAGCGGATGTGAGGTGCCCTACCCAACCCCGCCTGCCTCATCTGCTTCCACCGCCACCTGTTCTCACACACACCCTCACGCTTGCTCAACACCACCCACACCTACACGCCCTCACCAAGCCGTGGACACCAACCTGCGCAACTTCGCTACACCTATGACTAAACACGCGCCTATACACCTACGCTTCCACCCACACCACGCGCCACACAGCCATTCACACCCACGTCACTCACTAAGGCACAATAACGCCCACACCACTCGCGACGTCATCCCAGCTAAGTAGGGTGGTGTATATGGAGCTGAGGACTTTATTAACCCTGCGAACTTTCCCTCCACGCATGTTTGACGACAACTATGGTTATGAATGACGGCAAGTGTAGGAGGCTCCGACGCTCCCGCCCCAGCGCCCCCTCCCGCCCCCTCAAACACAACGTGATGAATGAAGATGGATGGGGAGCCGCGGCGTAGGGAGCGAGAGGGGTGGAGCGGAGTGGCGAGGCTAGGCTAGGGATGCGACACCCACCTGCCGCAGCGACTCTAGGAAACACCAGCACGCCCTAACCTTCCCTGACGCCACCCCAACAAATATAAATTCCTCCTGAGCCTTTCCCCTTCCCTCCTTCCAGGACGTGATTGTGGGGTCCCGGAGAGGAAGGGAAAGATAATGAAAGCGGGGAAGGATGGATTAGGGTTGGCTGGTCAAAAGAGGAGGAAGAGGAGGAGCTGGTGGTGGTGTAAGAGGTGAAGGAAGAGGAGGGGGAGGAGTGAGCAGTCGTAGAAGAGAAAGCAATGCGGAGATGACGTAAGAATTCAGAATGTGTTAATTGTAATGGTAAAAAGTAGCTGCAAGTTTATGAGTGGTAGATTAATAGTGTACTGCACTAAATGGGTGCAATAGCTTTTCTCTTTTCCTTCGTTGTAGATCACTCACTGGACACATGAACGCAAGTCGCTATTCCTTCAAATCATCGCCTTCCACTTATGATCGGAGTATTAACCCCTTCAGTACCATAACGCATTTCCATATTCACTCTGCTTACTATCTGGTGATTTTAAACAGCCTCAGAAGCTCATGTGGGCGGTTAAAATAGTGAAGACTCTGGCCATTAATCTTGTGACCTCCATAGACCCTTCCTAATGTCAATGAAATGATCTAATCGTAAGCAAATCTGAACGTAAAAATGTGTCGCAGTATTGAAGGGGTTTACGATGAAAGTAAACAAATACAATAAACACAAATATACAAGAAAAAACACAATAGAAATAAAAAATAAAGCTAAAAATGAAAGAGTTATTAATTTGTGTGTGTGTTTAAATGTTGATAAATGGCGAGACGTAAATTTCTTAACGAAAGAAAAGGAGAGAGAATGAAAACGTCAAGTAGAGGAAAATTATGGGAGTTTTAATATGATTTTAAATGATAATGAATTCGTATTAAGAAAAAAAATGTGTCTGGGAGGCTACGTAGTATTTACCCATGAATATAGATTTGTCATAGCCAAAAGTCAAGTAATCCCATGCAGTCATCTTCACAGTAAGTTGCATTTTTTCCTCATCCTTTTCTTTGCTCCGCTAAGCTTCATATTTTTAAACATTTCGTTGTGAACTTATTCCTTACACTCAAACTGTCACCATGAAAGTTGTTTAAAGTCTTCAAGTGTGTTTTCATAATTCTAGTGATATAGTTAAACAAGAATTCTGTATAATAAATCAGAAAAAGTACTCGTAAAAAGACAACCAACCATCTTTGTGGCCTTTTAACACAGTCGTGATGGGAGAGCGAAGTATTTAAGTACAAGGCGCCGAAACTTGACAACTAAGGAAGCGGGAGTGAGTGCAGCATGAAGACTATCTGTACGTAACATTCTCTAAGCAGAACTAGGTAAAGCGAGACTCCCTCAATAAGAACAATACTGAGACGCATCTTTACCTTGATTTTTAGGTATGATTAGACAATTTTATTTACACTAGAAAGGCTGTATGGAGGTCAAAAAATTAATGGCCAGTCTTTACTATTCGAATCCCAGCATATTTCTGAAGCTGTGTAAAATCACCAAATAGTAAAACAGAATGAATATGAAAACGCGTCCTGCAACTGAAGAGAATAATTATCGAGTCCGAAGTAGCTTACACAACACGACGAGGCTGCAGGAGATAGACCAGAGAGAGACAATGGGTAGTGCCGTATCAGTGGGTTCAGTAGGTGGGTGGCGGGGACACGCTATCGCTGGTGGGAGGCAAGTGTCGAGGGGTGGAAGGGAGAGACGGTGGGAGGGAGTGAGGAAGGGCGGAAATACGTTGATAACAACCCACTTGATTGGTGACACATTGTTGGAGTGTCGTTTTCGTCATCACTCCACCCTCCTACACCTGATACAAGCTCCCTTCTCCTCCAGTCCTCCCTTCCTCCCTCTTCTTTCCTTCCTCCTCGTCCTCCTCCTCATCCACGTTGCTCACTCCTCTCCTACAATCACTTATTGGGTCTCTCTCTCTCTCTCTCTCTCTCTCTCTCTCTCTCTCTCTCTCTCTCTCTCTCTCTCTCTCTCTCGCCTGTTATATTATGCAAGGCTATAACATCACCACCACTAACACCAAAACCACCAATAACAACAATAATAACAATAAGTAAAACATCGCATTTCATCATCAGCTTTCACACACACACACACACACACACACACACACACACACACACACACACACACACACACACATACACACACCGCGTAGTGTAGCGGTTAGCACGCTCGACTCACAATCGAGAGGGCCGGGTTCGAGTCCCGGTAAGCGGCGAGGCAAATGGGCAAGCCTCTTAATGTGTGGCCCCTGTTCACCTAGCAGTAAATAGGTACGGGATGTAACTCGAGGGGTTGTGGCCTCGCTTTCCCGGTGTGTGTTGTGTGTGATGTGGTCTCAGTCCTACCCGAAGATTGGTCTATGAGTTCTGAGCTCGCTCCGTAATAGGGAAGACTGGCTGGATGACCAGCAGGCGACCGAGGAGGAGGTGAATTACACACACACACACACACACACACACACACACACACACACACACACACACACACACGTGCTGCTCTGTGTGCCTTCACGTGGCGGGCAGCTCACTATCCTCACTTAGCTACGGAAAAGTCTCGGGCGTCGCCACACCGCTGTTGGCAACTTTGTATTAGCAGTGAAAGGAATACGACTCATTACACACACACATGCACACACACACACACACACACACACACACACACACACACATTTCCCAGTTTTGTAATACATGGTTTTACATCATTACTCTTTTCGTTATGTGCACTGGAGAGAGAGAATATGACGGCATCTGGTCACAAGAATGGGGAAGGAAACGAGGCAAAAGAGAAAGATTGTGTTGCTCCTTTTTATTTCCTGAGTGAGTGGCAAGGAGCGCGGGACACTGCCCACTAACATAGAGCAGTCCCAGTCATCGAACTGGAGGGAATAGAACGAGATGTATTGGTGATAATCATTGCGTCGTTTTCACACGTGTGAAAGTGTGAAGGTTAGGCGCCCCTGATACAGCTCGCTAGAATACTGAATGAACAAGACGGTCCAGCACGTTTACGGGAGTAAGTGTACAATACGGATGCTACTTCCAAACCTGCGTGTGTGTGTGTGTGTGTGTGTGTGTGTGTGTGCAGAGCAGGAACGACTTGACTGCAGGTGTGCTAATGGTGGTCTGCGGCGGCTGGTGATTGTGTCGTAGAAACGGTCTCGCTCTTGTCTCCGGATGTCATATATTGCACTTTAGACTTGTTTATTGATTGCATTACTTGTTCATAATCAGTTTAAAAAAATTTCCTGGCTTAAAACAACGTCCCTTTTTTTCAGATACAGTGACGTAGTGAAGATGAGGACCAGCGACGTAATCAACGAGGCGGCGGCGACAGCCGGGGTGGGCACGGGTCTTCTGTCTCTCAGTGGCGCCGTGACAGCCAACTCCGGCAAAGGCTCAACTTTACCTGAAGTTTCACCAGGTCTTACTTTTGACCTGTCAACTTACACGAGGATCGTGCAACAAATGGCTTCCAAAATATATCCCTATGATCCGGCCGCCGTGGTGGCGTCTCTGGCCGCTCTAGGCCCTACCTCTCATCTGCCTCTGGCTCTCACAGCCCCGCACGCACTCTCCCTTACCACAAAGAACTTGGATAGTGAAAAGGCCAGCAAGATAACTGAGTGCCTGCTACCCGGTAGTGGGCTCAAGATGGGATGGCAGCCTGAAAAATCTGATAAAAAAGTGAAAGAAGAGGATGGAGAATCTGCTCTTGACTTGAGAACTCAAGGTTTAAAATCCTTGTATTCCTCCTACAGACGAGCCTCCCTGGATGATATCAAACCCAAAGTCGTGGAAGACATCTGGGTCGAGAATGACATTCAACTAAGTTGGACAGACTCACGCGTGGCTGC
The DNA here is from genome assembly GCF_017591435.1 of Portunus trituberculatus. Lineage (NCBI taxonomy): Eukaryota > Metazoa > Arthropoda > Malacostraca > Decapoda > Portunidae > Portunus > Portunus trituberculatus. The sequence goes on along the minus strand of NC_059268.1, from coordinate 14,510,042 downwards.
TTACAACCCAGCTCAAAAACTGTTCATGTGTGTGGACTGTGAGTGCGTAGGATTCCTGTCCCGTGTAGCAGAGCACTGGCTGGGCGCCCACGCTAACCTGCGCGTGTTTTCCTGCCCCCGATGTCCGTACACATCTGCGTGGTCTCGCTGCGTGAAGATGCATCTCACGCGGCAGCACAACGAACAGTTTGCTGACACCAACATGTGGAAAGAAAATTCAACACTTATGGAGGTCACTCGGCTGATGCAAGAACTGCGAAACAAGGTGGAGAACAGAATCGATTCCAGCAACACTTTGGCAGATAAACGATTTTATTGTCCACATTGTCCCTACGCCACTGACAGACGTGACCTATACACACGTCACGAGAATATCCACAAGGATGACAAGCCTTTCCACTGTTACCTTTGTTTCAAACAGTTTAACAGAGCAGACCACGTGAAAAAACACTTCGTCCGCATGCACCCAGAGTCTGAGTACGATATTTCCAAGATTCGTAAGCAGCCAGGCAGTGGGCGGAGTGCTGCTCGCTCACCACCTTCTCCATTAGTGACACTGTCCCAAGAAGCCTCTGCACCACCACCACTGCCACCGCCACGGGTCGTCACACCAGTTCCTTCTCCTCCCACTGCTCCTTCTCCAGCGCCTTCCCCACAACCCATGACTCCTGAAGCACCTGTAGCAGATATGGGGCCAATAAGTGCTCCCTCAACCCCCGAAGACTGCAGTCCAGCCTCTCCAGGGGCTATGATAAACCTGGGTGTGGGACTGAGCATGATATCCGGCATGGATAGCCCAGAACCTGGCCGTGGAAGGAGGCGTGGAGACCGGGCGTACACGTGTCCTTACTGCCATTGGGCCGGTAGTGACAACTGGTGTCTCAAGCGACACATGAATACTCACATCAAACCTTTTGCATGTGTGATGTGTGACTACAAGGCGGCAAGGGCAGAGCGGCTCTCTACACACGTCTGGAAGGTGCACAACAAGAGAATCTGCAACAAGTGCAACTTCCTGGCCGAGACACAAGAGCGTCTGTTGGAACACACCAGAGAGGAACAGTAAGTCGATGAATTTTCATTTCAATTATATATATATATATATATATATATATATATATATATATATATATATATATATATATATATATATATATATATATATATATATATATATATATATATATATAATGTACAGTACAAGGTAATTTAGCTGTGTAAAATATGTATCCTGTTTTCTCTGACAAACATTAATCTGCTTTTTTGTTCCATCTTCAGCCACAACAACCCGTATTCACGCCGCTACATTTGCTCCTCCTGTGTGCTGACCTTCGACACCCGGCCCGCCCTGGAGACTCACCAGCACCTCTGCCACCCCTGCCTTACTACCTCAGACACGTCCGCTGGTTCTCCCATCCCACCAGTGCAGGATGTTGCTCATGACTTATCCATTCGCAGTGAAAATCGTTCACCACGACAGGCCTCGTCCCCTCTGGTATGTCCCGTGGATGGTTGTGGCCACATGGTGGGCTGCAGCAGCTCACTGGCAGATCACATAAGGGAGGATCACGGAGGTGCTGGTGGCTCCAGCTGTCCCCACTGTGGGTATCAGCTCACCCACGATGAGTTATCTAGGGACCATTGGCTTACTCATCACAATGAAGTGTGTGCTGCTTGTGTCCACGTCTTCACTGCCGTGTACGGACCACAATTGTGGAAAAAAGTCCACGTCCGCCCCAGCTCAGTCGAGAGTCCTCTAGATGCAATTGTCACGGGACTCAATCGCAAGCGTACTGCCAACGACGGCTCACCCATTGATTCATCACTGGAAGGCCCGCTCTCCATCGTGACGTCACTCTCCACTCTCCACAGAGACTCACCATCTCCAGGGTCTGACACACAGGACACAGATAGTGAAAGATTCTGTAAACGCTCAAGAAAACAACGGTGCCCCAAGAAAGTCATCACAGTGGCAGAAGACTCAAGCAATGGTTCTCTCAACACGACGCGTAAGCAAAACTCCATGAGGTTGCGACGCAGGGCAGTGCTCAACAGACCAGGCTTTGTGAGCCGTCAGTGTCATAAATGCCCTCGCCGGCCAGTCTTTGCCTCCCGTGCTCGCCTTCAGCTGCACGTGAAGTGGAGTCACGGCAGACGCAGTGCTGGGCGACGGAATCCTCCGACAGAAAGCACTTCATCCGCCACAGTCTCGGTCCACTAGGGGGAAGATTGCCGTCTTAACATAACGGGTAACCAACGATGTGTGTGCTCTTCACTTATTACATTTTCTACACATTAGGCTCTCGGAACCCATTGCTCATGAAAAAATTGTGCCCAGGACCAGCGGGTTGTGCAGCCGTGATGCCAGGCTGGTTGTTGGACACAATGGCCGTAAAAAGGGATCTCATTTCCCATACTCTTCAAAATGAGATAATCTCAACATTATGTATCAGTGTATGATAAATTATTGAATTTCCCCTACTTATGTATATTCTTGTACAGCAACAAACTTAGATGTGCACCGACCTTCGGCTATTTAGAGTTCTCGAGTACAATATTACCTCACAGGAAACTGATATCTTAATAGCCTCAAGTCAGTAATGCAGAGATTGTCAGGGACGTGAGTATTGATTATTCTCAATATGCAAAAGAAAAATCCAAAAGTTAGTCTGATGTGAGAGCAAAAGACTGATGGTGTCAAAAGTTGCAGATTTAGTTGTACAATTATTATTGCATTTGATCGATATAAATTCTTTGGTTGTGACATACACAAGTGACTCCTCTGGTTGTGTCAGTTAACACAACCATTTCTTGTAATGTGGTAAGTAATACCAATCCTTCACCTTGGCCTCAACACCTCCCACCAACTTCCCAAACTTTATAATATCAGTCTAAGCTAAGCACATAATACAAGGTGTTAAGACACAGCTCTTATAACTGTAACTTGATGCCTCCTGCCAAATGAGGAGTTAAGACTAAGACTATTTGCCTTCCACCTGTGCGGCACACTGCTGCTGCTGCCGGGGAGTCCAGGCTCCAGAGCCCAAAGCCTTGCCATGAGGCAGTTGGATGGGACTCTGGGTGCAACCATTTAGTATACACAAGCATCCCTCTCTGTAGAGCTGGGAGAGATATTTTAGCATTTAGGTACACTATAATAGAAGCTCAAAATCCCTTTTTTTGTCTATTTCATCTTTAGGCATTTGAAAACAAATAAACCATAAATGCATAAGGTATCTGTTAACAAATGGATTAAGATAAAACTTCTTGCCTTTCACCTTTCCTCTCTCTAATGCTGTGCTTATAGCCCATTCAAAGCCAAAGATTTTATTGATTTATTCTAGCATTGTGATTTCTCCCTTATTATGCTACAACTTATGGAATAGTTTCTGTGATTACTGTTGTGAATGGAATGTCTGTTACTTTGCATCACTAAGTCATGTTTGATTAGGATCTTTGTCTAATCTGTTCAGCCTCAGTGACACTAGGCCAATGATCCACTGCATTTCATTACTGTTGTTGTTGTTATTACCATTATTATTATTATTATTATTATTATTATTATTATTATTATTATTATTATTATTATTATTATTATTATCATTATTACTACTACTACTACTACTACTACTACTACTACTACTACTACTACTACTACTACAATATGTTTTGTTACGCCTTGGCCTTCTAGTCAGATTGTTGCCAAAGTTTACCCATTTACAGTTTCAATGAGATGTTCATAACCCAGCCATACTATAATAAAATACTGACCAAACATCTCTGGTGCTAACATTAAACTTTTTTAGAAGTCCTTTACCTAATAAAGTCTATATGCAATTTTCAAAGAGTAAGGAAAACCCTCATCTCAGAGAACATTTTATATGTTGTTCAGTTTTTTTCCTTTTAAGATATGAGGAATAAACAATTTGATTACAAAGGACCAGATGCCCTCGTGTTGTTTCTGATCTTGTGATTCCTTTGCTAAAAAATTTGCTCAATCTCCTTCCACACTATACAAGTAAACAGTTACTGTTGTAGAGATATTGTAGTGCAGGCTGTAGGCACATCACACATTGTTACTTGTTTGTGCCACAGTAATGGCATACTTGTGGCTACTGGCAAGACTTATAATAGCAAGCAACAATGGGCAGAGATGGAGGGTTTACCTTGACTTTTCTTAAGCTTTATGGGTAAAGAGGGAAAGCATGGAGGCTCTGGGATAGCTTTCAAGGCATAGAGCAAGATACTTGTCTGCATCGAGAGTATCACATTGTTTCATTCTAAGTACATAACATGTTGGGTCTCTGGTAACTCAGTGGAGGAAAAATGTGCTCAACAGGTATTGTGCCTAAAGCCATTTTGTTATAAAACCTTGTACATACATTCTTGTGATCTTGCAAGCAATAGTATTTAAACACAGCTCAGGACTGTAGTTGTGAATGAATTACCTAAGGGATGTTAAATGAGGATGATGCTTAAACATACTTGCTTGTACTTAAATTATATTCTTGTACTACTAAGCATAGCTTTGGTATCAGCCTGAGCTGACACAAACATGTATGAAGCCTCATCCTCAGTCAAACTGGGGATATTAAGCACACTGTAGCTTTTTAAACTTTTGAAAACTTCAGTGGTGCAAAAATAGTACCTGGTAATATATTATAGGAAATAGAAATATGGCAGAATTCAGAGGGAAACGTGAATATTTTTCATTACCTTAGACATACGTATATACACCACAATTCAGGTGTAAACTAAAGATGTGCATCTTTCATTTAAATAGAAAACATTATTTAAGAAAAGGAGCTGCAGCTCATCTCCCACAGTACTACATACTGGTATATTCATCCTTTCCCTTAACATGAAGGACGGCCAAAGATGAGTTATTCCATTTACACTTAATTATGCAGGTTTTTGATATCAAAATGCTTGAAAAAGAATGTGACCACTGATGTTAATTCCACCTTTGAAATAAAATCTACTGCTGCCTTTCATCTAAAAATTATTTGCAGAATCATAAAAGTAATAATGACAGTGTGAATATTTTTGTCTTTGAATGCACATCTTGACATGTTGACTGCATGGAGAAAGGGAAGAATCAAATATAAATAGTGTATGTATATAAGGGATTATATGTCTTGGTTGATGATCCATGCAGCAAAACAGTCAAAGAATAAGCATAATGTAGGCCACTGTAGGTACAATGCAACTTTTTTTTCTTTAACTCTGGAGTAACCAGTAACTCAATGGCAAATTATTTCAAGATCACCATGATCTTTGAGATATATTCCTGTTATACAAAGCTTTATTCAGTAATATGGAAAGTCAATTACCATTGAAGCTTTCTAGTTGAAATGCCACCTACAGAATTAAGTGTAGACTGAGCATGAGCTTGGTACCACACCATGGCTGGATAAAGCTTACAAGTACACCTTACATAATTCTGTTTCTGTGTTAACATGTTTACACCAACCATTCCCTTAATGCCTTCAATTACCTCTTACTATTATGTACTTTTCATACCAATAAAATGAATTACAAAAAGTTATTCCTTCACTGGCCCATATACTCACACACACACACACACAGTGGGGAGGAGAATCTACCTCTGTACTGTGCACACCCAGCTGACATCAATGAATGAATAGGGAACAAGGTATCTGGAGGTTTGTGTAGGATGCAGATGACCATACGGATGATTTTTCACCTCTTGTGTGAGACATGATGGGAAAAAAAATTAATCATTGCAAAGCCTTTAGCAAAATTAAGACAAGCTGCAGTTGGACAGTTCCCCAAAAGAAAAGAAAGACATATAATGAATGCAATGAATAACAAGAAAATTCAACTTATGAAGCAATGAGTCCCATCAATTATCATTTGTATTCTTGCAGAACAAAAGAATTTGGTAAAATGTGCACTGTTGAAATCAGTCAGGAAAAAAAATGTGGTTGACTCCCGAAGTTTTAAAAGAAAATATATCAAACAGAGGTTTGTGAGGTAATTAACTTTATTGGTGTTACATCACACATTGATAACACCAAACAATCCATTGAAGTATTACCATCCCCCTTAAAATATAAATCAGAAATTACTCAGAATACATTTACACCTGCACACACACACAAGCACTCAAGTAACACACACACTCAACCACATACTGCTTGCATGTCACTCACACACACACACACACACACACACACACAAAAAAAAAAAAAAGAAGGAAAACATCTGCTCAGAAAAGTCTTTAGGCATTGGCAAAACCATTTCAATCAGCAATAATTGAACAGATTTCTTGAATATGTAGCAGTAATGAGCCTGAGAGTCCAAACAGCAGTGAGCTTCAAACAACACACTGGCAATGAGTGGGAGTGAGCAGAGTGGTGATGAATGCCAATACACATCCAGGTACTGGGTGACTGAAGCACACTTGAATATGTTATGTTAATAAAGTTAATATCATTTCATCTGAGCACAATTACTGGCAGTTCTACTTCATCTAAATCAAAAAATCTTTATCAAGACCTTATGATATTTCTTTTTTTAATTACTGAAAATTATTTTACATTACTATTACATTTCTACCTTTGTATTATCCCTTACCCATCTTATGCTAATAATATAATACTTCCTGCAGAGTTACACTTGCACCATTTGAAGGATTCTGAAGTTGTGACATCTTCCTTCAATCTACATTCACAAATTTTTACTTCATGACTTGGCTAACTTTCAATTCAAGTGCTTACATACCTGTACACACTTGGAATTTACATACATACAGTTTACTTAACACTGAAGCTCATTACGTACAAGCTTTAGCACACATTACTTTTTGAGACCACGCATTTTACTGAAAATATTTTATATGATGAAATCTTACAAGAAATTTGATAAAATTCTCTCTCTCTCTCTCTCTCTCTCTCTCTCTCTCACCCTGAATATCCATGTTCATTATACATTTTTTACTTATGACATGTACAAAAGTTTACTTTTTTTTCACTTTCAATTTTAAGATTTATATGTATGCAATCAAAAACCACAAAATTATTGCTGTGTCAATCTCGTAGCATAACTCAGGTGCAGAAATGAATATAAGCTAAACTATCATAATAATAATTCAAATTGTGCAAGTTATTCTACACAAGATATTATAGCTATCTCTAATAATAATGTGCTCTTCCCATAATAGTATACCTTAATATACAAAAAGACATGGAGGAAAAAGAAAAATGTACTTGAATAGAAAACAAGCAAAAGACATCCCAACTAACCCCTCAAACTGTGGAACTCTGATAAATGAGGTAGGATGTGATAAAGAGTCAGATCTCCTAAGGTGAATGAAATCACTGAGTAAATATTGTAAAGTAAAATAAAACTAAAATTACACATTCGCATGAATACACACACACACACACACACACACACACACACACACACACACACACACACACACACACACACACACACACACACACACACTCTCACACACACACACAAACTTGAAAAAAAAGAAAGCAAATGCCAATGTTGTCACTCTTAGTCTCATCTCTTCTAATGTGACATGAGATCAGATGGACGTTGACTGTCAGCAGCAAAGAGGAAAGAGGGAAGGACAAGATAGATATGAAAAAGTTCTAAGAGGACCAAAGAATGTGGACAGTCACACAGAGGACCTTTTCATTATGGATAATACAAGAACAAGTAATTATAAGTACAAACTGAAAAGAAATAATGTATAACCTTCCAAACAGAATCAACACACACACACACACACACACACACACACACACACACACACACACACACACACACACACACACACACCTAAAAATTTCTGATAACTTTGGTACTATGTATCACAGTAATGATTAGTGTCATACTACACACAATTATCTATTGCAAATGCATATGAAATATCTCACTCTGTTTTCAATGTTCATGCAATTATGGGAACTTCATTAACAGAATATGTTTGTCGCACCCAAGTATGACAAATGTTAAGGGAAGGTTGTATATTAAATAGACCTCAATTACATTATAGCATTCATGCCTATCCAGCCTTGCAAAGACACAGCAGTCTTGATTCGCCAAACTGAAAGGCTTCATCCCCAATGAACAGCTGCTCCTTTAGAGAACTGGTCTATGAGTGAGGCAAGCCCAGAGTGGAAACCATCTTCACCAATAAAACAGACCAGAACTACCACAGTGACTATTCCCAGTAACCATCCTTCTCATGCTATATAAAACCAGCGGTCTGGTCAGAATTAACAGAAGTGAGTGGTATAAGATAGTGACCCATTACTGAAAGAATGCAACTCCTTAAGTACCAATATTACTATATTGCCAAACATGAAGCTTGTTAACATGAAATTCATCTAACATTATAAATATACTGTAGTCATTACACTGGACAGTTATTCATCAGCTACTTGCCTGCATTCTGTAAGTTCAAATGACAACGAAGAGAGAGAGAGAGAGAGAGAGAGAGAGAGAGAGAGAGAGAGAGAGAGAGAGAGAGAGAGAGAGAGAGAGAGAGAGAGAGAGAGAGAGAGAGAGAGAGAGAGAGAGAGAGAGAGAGAGAGAGAGAGAGAGAGAGAGAGAGAGAGAGAATCTGTTGAGTGTTGTTCCAAAACTCCATTTATACATCTTGGTTACATTTACATATGCTGTTGTAATAGTAATAAACTTTGCCACATTTCATCTGTAATTTTGGGGGACACGATCTTCCACACTTTAACAGTGTTAAAATGCCCAATGTCAAAGAGCTTCACCCAATAAGTTTGCATTACACATGAAATACTATAATCTTAAAACATACTAAACCTAAAACTGTCTTACTTTCTTGTTATAAAACAGTGTAGATTATAAAAAAATAAGACTTTTAGAAGGACAGGTGTGCATGCCCTAACTCAGAAAGTAGGGCAGGTGTTCTGACAGGGTGTACATTACTGAGTTGGACACATAAGCGAGTAATCTGCTACCAATCTCAAGAGGACCATATTTTTAAATGTATGTTTATATCAATCTTGCATTTTCTGCACTTAGATCTGGCCACCTCACCAGTCTTACACCCTTACTCAGAAACACTTTGCTCTATCATGACAACTATTCACCAAAGCTCTAGATGAAGATACACATGTTTTTAAGGGTATTTTTATGGTTCTGGAGATGGATTAGCAAGATTTCTACTTTATCATAGGAAGAAACTGTCTTGAAAACTTTGCTAGTTATCTATGGGGACTTGAAATATTGTCATGGTGAGAGAGCAAGACGTTTCTGAATATGGCCATTACTCTTACCAGATGAAGACATATGTATTGTGGTAACATGGTGAATTGATAAGGATGTAATTCAGAAACAAAACATTTCACTTCTCTAATTGCATAGGCTTTGCACCGCTCTCTTACTTATCGCTGCTTCAGTCGTGTTCATCAGATTGTTACATAATTTGTTTTCCTGATAAACAGAAACATGAATCTTTTTTATATATGAAAATATGCTTTAAGCTTAGTATTTTTCAGTGATCATTTAGAAGGACTCTATCTTAAGGGAAGTCCTATGCCCAGTGGACAGTCACAGGGTACAAACACCAATCCTTAACCGGTTAACTGATGGTAAATTTCAACTATAATTAATGTATAAGAAATATATGGGTACAAACTTGGTATTTACATTGAATTTACAATGGTAATCTAATTTTTCAAGTTTCTATGACTAAGGACCTTAGAAGTATGATATCATTCAACATATGTATGGAATCGTCAAGACACATTAATTAAATATGTATATACATCAATAATTCAATTTAGAACTAAAAACCAATATTAACCACTACATTTAGTAAAGCAATATTTGTACATTGCCTCAAAACCAGATGATATAAAACTTCCACTTTTTGTATTTAATCCTTAAAGTAAAAAAAAGATTGACAAAACAGACTGGCACTACTTACTGGAAGATTGATGCATGACTCTTTGGTAAAGGAATGAATATTTAGTAAAGATGATAAATAAATGCAAAAAATAAATATTTGGGAGATAATACCTACAGATAATCTAAGGAATATATTAATCTACATGATCAGTAAAACCAAAAGGTATTCCCTAGTTACCAGTGAGATATCAAAACAGTCCAGTGCTGAAATAAGTTAAGGGTCGACTCCAAGCCCCAGTCCCGTCCATCTGTCAGGGGAGAGCAGGAAGTAGCGATCCATTGCATGACAGAAGCGGGTACGGTAAACCTCCGGGGAGACAACAGTGGGCAGCTTGCCAGCCCCCCCTCCCAGCATGCTGCCCTTGATGATGGTCTCCAGCTTCTTGTCCCAGGTAAATGTGCGGATGTAATCTGAAAATACAAGAAATAAAGCCCTTCGAACAACCTGAATAACCATAACACAACTAATAGATAAATAATTCCTTACATATATATATATATATATATATATATATATATATATATATATATATATATATATATATATATATATATATATATATATATATATATATTTTTTTTTTTTTTTTTATGGAAGAGGGAAACTAGCCAAGTGCAAAAAAAATAAAAATAAAAAAAGGTCCACTTGAACTGTATGTTTTCTAAAAGATTGGTAAAGAGTTATCCAGAAATGAGGAAGATGGAAATACAGAAGCAGGAAGGGAGTTCCAGAGTTTACTTATAGCATTCTTATTCCACGCTGAGCATCAGTGAAGTTTAACTTCACTGATGAGCTAAGCCTTACCAATGATTCCAACAATAAGTTCATTGGCAGTGTCGTCAATGCCAACAAGAAGGGAGTAGTCCATGATGAGCTGCTGCGACAGGAACACAGTGTCTGCCTTGATGGCTCGGTTTATCACTGTCTTGCTATGAGGCCTCACATACAGGGGAGAGGAACATGCCATCCTCACCAAGTTTTCATCCAGCAGCACCAGTTCTGATTCCTGAATTGTACAAAATGACTCAAGTAATATAATGCCAACCAAAACTTTTCAGTAGCAACATCACACGATTCTAAATGTTGACAGGTACAAATAATTTCAGTAATGCATCATTTGCATCATTAACATACCTCTTTGCCAGACGTGTTTACAAGCCTGTTTCTGATTGATCCCTTCAAGTCAAACTTATGAGTGATATTGCGTTGATAGAACAAATTTTCCATGACCAGGACATCCATTCGCTGGGCCTTGTTTGTAGTGGTATTTTTGTATCCAATACGGTAAACACCTATATGTAAAATAAGACTTACATTAGACTAATTACCAACTAACATCAGGTGAATTCTTTTAAATCAATGACAAATTTTGATGATTCAAAACCTAATGTTCACCTATTGCTCATTTAACCTCTTCAGTACCAGGAGACATTTTTACCTTGAGCTTTGTGCACGATTTGACTATTTTATTGACAATTAGAAGGGTTAGAAGATTAATGGCCAGATTCTTCACTATTCTAATCCATCACATAAGTTTCTGAAGCTGTATAAAATCACCAAATAGTAAGCAGAATCAATATGGAAATGTGTCATAGTACTGAAGAGGTTAAATGCATTTGGATTCATCTAAACATCTAAGGCTAACTGAGACAAAGCACATTCACAATTTTCCCTTACACTTGCACAATATTCCCTGCTGGTATGTAATAAATGGGAGAAGGAATCCAGTATGAAGTGTGGGAAAAATGATAAAGAAACATAATAAATAGACTGGTAATTTCATCTTCTTAGACTTACCTACTATTCTGGTGAGCACTGTTGGTTGTTGTTCCTTTTCACAGTTCACAATGTACTGAACATATGCTTGTCCAAAGTCAAGAAAAGAATTCATCTCAAATCGCGACATCTCCTTCAGAATGAACCGATCATCTGGAAAGCACCAAGTCTTTCCTAAACAACAAGAAATATCCTCACAAAATAACATGAACCTTGCTAAAAATACAAATATTGCCAAATAAATACATGAAGTGCTAATTTACAGAACTACAGAATAAAAATATGAAAACATCAAAACTTGCCTTTCGATTTACAGAAGACTGAGCCAGACTTGCCCCCACGAGCCTCCCATAGAATGCAGCGTGAGAGAGAGCGGATGAAATGCTCCTCACCATAAGGAAATACCATTTTTCTCAGTTGTCGGAAGTGTTCAGCAAAGAAAATCTGAAAAATAATTAATCATAATCATAATCATCACATAATTGTTTATTTTGTAGAAAAAGTTGCACAGCTGCATACAATACCCCTGCAGTCATGATAACTCCTGCACAGATACTATTCATGTTAGATTTTATTTTCACATAATTTGCAGAATTTCTTCATATATCAAATATATGACGAAATAAAACTTTACCTTGCAATAGAATTTGGCATGTTGGTCATTCCACTGAAGTTCTATGTGCAGATCCTTGGCTAACTTATTTTTTTCTGGATCAGCAGCTGCTGACAAACAAAAGTCAGTATCTTCATGGGTGGTGCTCTCTGATCCTCCCTCACTTGACTGCTGGAGGTCCACACTCCTGAAATATGAATAAAAAAACATATAAAAAAACTAATTTTAGAAACAATATTGGTGTGAGAAGATCAACATCTAACAAATAAACAATGCTACAAATAAGGTAACAATGAATTTGCCAAACAATGTCTATTCCTCACATTTAGAATAAATACTATCATTGTTAAAAACAAAGTTGAATATTACAATTAATGTACATGCAGCATGTTTAACCTGGGCTTGGTGGCACATATGGTGGTACCAAATCTTAACATTGATTTATACATTACCTTTGACTTGTTCCCTCTTTCTGCATGTCTTTCAGTCTTTTCTTGAGAATATTAAGTTGCTTCTCATACTCCTGTGATGTCAAAGCATGTGCAATTATAGAAGATGGCTCCTCACCATACACAACTACTGGAATCTTCACTTCTGGTAGTAGCAAGTAATGTTCACTTGCTGGGAAAGGTGACTGAAACAAGAACAAGACAAAAGATCATCATCATCATATCAACTAAAGGGATATCAGTGAAAATAAATAACTTTATCATAGCAAGAATTAACCATCCACGTTGCAGCCCACTGTCAGTTATTGTGATATTTAGATATTTCATCATCCCACTCAGCTCTAATGAAGAGAATATGCCCTGACCTCAACTAATAAAGTAGCAGATGTTGACCAGAAGGTGGAGATGATGCTTTTTACAGCAGTGGTGGGCAGACGTCTCTCTCCTGAACGTTCAACACTGTCTCTCACCACAGTGGCCTGGCCCCCATCAGACAAGGACCTCTCATGGCCTCTCCCAGGGGACCCCGAAGTGGGTGAGCAACCACTCACCAATCCTTCACAAGAATCTGAAGCTGCAAAGAAATTCATAACCTATTTCACCAAGAAAATTAATCTTCTTATATGATTATATCCAATACCATTATAAATATCTTTACCACTGTCATCATTTTTAAGAAGCAGCCTCCATGTCATAAAGGATTAACACATGTTACCTTTTTTTTTTTTTTTTTTTTTTTTACATTACAAGGGCACTGGCCAAGGGCAAACAAAGTGTTGGAAAAAAAAAAATCCCGCTGGTTGCCAGGCCCTGTTAAGAGGAAAGTAGAAAGAGAAAAAACAAAAAAATCTAAAAGGAGGGTCCAGTTAACGTAAGAGGTGTCTTGACACTCCTCTTTTGAAAGAGTTCAAGTCATAGGCAGGTGGAAATACAGACACAGGTAGAGAGTTCCAGAGTTTACCAGTGTAGGGAATGAAGGAGTGAAGATACTGGTTAACTCTTGCATTAGGAAGATGGACAGAATAGGGATGAGAAGAAGTAGAGAGTCTTGTGCAGCGAGGCCGCAGGAGGGGGAAGGCATGCAGTTAGCAAGTTCAGAAGAGCAGACAGCATGAAAACAGCGGTAGAAGACAGATAAAGATGCAACATTGCGGCGGTGACTTAAAGAATCAAGACAGTCAGTTAGAGGAGAAGAGTTGATAAGACGAAAAGCTTTAGATTCCACCTTGTTTAGTAAAGCTGTGTGTGGATCCCCCAGACATGAGAGCCATACTCCATACACGGGCGGATAAGGCCCTTGTACAGAGCAAGCAGCTGGGAGGGAGAGAAAATGGACGAAGACGCCATAGGACACCTAACTTCTTGGAAGCTGATTTAGCAAGAGTAGAGATGTGAAATTTCCAGTTTAGATTTTTAGTGAAGGATAGACCGAGTGTGTTTAATGTAGAGGAGAGGGAAGTTGAGTGTTATTGAAGAAGAGAGGATAGTTGTCTGGAAGGTTATGTCGAGTAGATAGTTGTAGAAATTGAGTTTTTGAGGCATTGAACAAAACCAGGTTTTCTCTGCCCCAATCAGAAACAAGTGAAAGATCAGAAGTTAGGCGTCCTATAGCATCTCGCCTTGAGTCATTTAATTGTTGTTGGGTTGGGCGTCTGTTGAACGCTGTTGAATAATGCAGGGTGGTATCATCAGCATAGGAGTGGATAGGGCATTGAGTCAGATTTAGGAGATCATTGATGAATAATAGAAAGAGAGTGGGTGATAGGACAGAACCCTGTGGAACACCACTGTTGATAGTTTTAGGGAAGAACAGTGACCGTCTACTACAGCAGCAATAGAACGATCGGAAAGGAAACTGGAGATGAAGGTACAGAGAGAAGGATAGAATCCGTAGGAGGGTAGTTTAGAAATTAAAGATTTGTGCCAGACTCTATCGAAGGCTTTCGATATGTCAAGGCCGACAGCAAAGGTTTCACCGAAGTCCCTAAAGAGGATGACCAAGATTCAGTTAGGAAAGTAAGAAGATCACCAGTAGATCTGCCTTTACGGAAACCATACTGGCAATCAGAGAGAAGGTTGTGAGCTGATAGATGCCTCATTATCTTCCTATTAAGGATAGACTCAAAGGCTTTAGAAAGGCAGGAAATCAAAGCTATAGGGCGGTAGTTAGAAGGATTGGAGTGGTCACCTTTTTAGGGACAGGTTGAATGTGAGCAAACTTCCAGCAAGAAGGATAAATAGAAGTAGAGAGACACAGATGAAAGAGTTTGACCAGGCAGTGAGCGAGTTCGGAAGCACAGTTTTGAGAACAACAGGAGGGACTCCATCCGGACCGTAAGCCTTCCGAGAATCAAGGCCAGAGAGGGCCAGGAAAACGTCTTTATAAAGAATTTTAATTTTAGGGATGAAGTAGTCAGAGGGTGGAGGAGTAGGAGGAATATGCCCAGAATCATCCAAAGTTGAGTTGGTAGCAAAGGTTTGAGCGAAGAGTTCAGCTTTAGAAAAGAAGAGACAGCTGTAGAGCCATCTGGATGAAGTAAAGGAGGGAAAGACGAAGAAGTAAAGTTGTTAGAGATATTATTGGCTAGATGCCAGAAATCTCGAGAGGAGTTAGAATTGGAAAGACTTTGACATTTTCTATTGATGAAAGAGTTTTTAGTAAGTTGGAGAATAGATTTGGCATGATTACGGGCAGAAATATATAGGGCATGAGTTTCAGCAGTTGGATGGCTACGGAACCGTTTGTGAGCCGCCTCTCTATCATTGACAGCACGAGAACAAGCAGAGTTAAACCAAGGCTTTTTAGCTTTAGGGTTAGAGAAAGTATGAGGAATGTATAGCTCCATGCCAGAGATAATCACCTCTGTTATGCGCTCGGCACAAAGAGAAGGATCTCTGACATGAAAACAATAATCATCCCAAGGGAAATCAGAATAGTACTGCCTTAGTTCCTCCCACTTAGCAGAGTTAAAATGCCAGAAGCACCTCCGCTTAGGCGGGTCCTGAGGCTGCACTGGAGTGATAGAACTGGTAACGGAAATTAGATTGTGGTCGGAGGAGCCCAACGGAGAGGAAAGTTTAACAGAGTAAGCAGAAGGGTTGGAGGTTAGGAAAAGATCAAGAATGTTGGGCGTGTCTCCAAGGCGGTCAGGAATACGGGTAGGGAACTTCACTAGCTGCTCTAGGTCATGAAGGATAGCAAAGTTGAAGGTTTGTTCACCAGGTTGGTCAGTGAAAGAAGATGAAAGCCAAAGCTGGTGGTGAACATTGAAATCCCTAAAATGGAGATCTCAGCAAAAGGAAAGTGAGATAAGATGTGCTCCACCTTGGAAGTCAAATAGTCAAAGAATTTTACATAGTCAGAGGAATTAGGTGAGAGGTATACAGCACAGATGAATTTAGTTAGAGAGTGACATTGAAGTCTTAGCCAGATGGTAGAAAATTCTGAAGATTCAAGATTGTGGGCACGAGAGCAAGTGGTGTCGTTACGCACGTATGCGCAACATCCAGCTTTGGATTGAAAATGAGGATAGAGCAAGTAGGAGGGAACAGAAAAGGGCTGCTGTCAGTAGTCACAGACAACTGTGTTTCGGTTAGGAAGAGAAGATGAGGTTTAGTAGAGGAGAGGTGGTGTTCCACAGATTGAAAATTAGAACGAAGGCCACGAATGTTGCAGAAATTGATAGTGAAAGTATTAGATGAAGTGTCAAGACACCCAAGGTCGACAGCAGAGGGCAGTCCGACCTGGGGACATTTATGGTCCCCTCCCCAGAGGGGGACTCCGAGGCAGGGCGTGGTGAAGCCATTATTAAATTTTGATTTGAAGAGAGTGTAAAAGTGTAAGGTGTTGTAGTGTAGTGTAGGAAGTAGTAGAAGTTGTCTTTAGAGGGCAGGCTGCAGCTGCTCAATTGTATAAATGAGACCACAAAGGGAACCGGGAAGAGAGGACACGGGGAATCACTCAGTCTGCAGCACTGCCTACATCCCCGTAAGTACCTCTCCTGGAGTATTCCACTGGGCGGCAGGTGACTACTGCCTACTCCTAATAGTATCTCATCAGGCTACAGTCTTTCTCTTCCCATATGCAAAAATCAATACAATCTCCTTACTTCAATGATGCAAATATTACTAGTATATAGTCATAATATAAATATCATTAGTGTTTTACCCTTATACTGAATAATACTAAACTAAGGACAGCAGCAACCCACCCTGGCGGCGGTGGACCACAGAGAACGCATCTGAGAGCTGGTGGGGAATGATTGCCTGGAGGCCCCCACCCACATCACCCTCTGTCTCAATGCTCTGGAGGACATCACTGGACACTGACGACAGCGATTGAACACTCTGACCTGCAGGACAAGATGAATAGAATTACCTTTGCACCACAGACAAAACACACTATTCTATGTAGCTTTGTGTATGTACGATGATCACACAAAATTGCATCAACAATTACATCAATGATGATGATGATGATGATAATAATAATAATAATAATAATAATAATAATAATAATAATAATAATAATAATAATAATAATAAATGATAATAATAATAATGATAATAGTAATAAATCTCATCCACAGCAAGTATGAACACACACACACACACACACACACACACACACACACACACACACACACACACACACAGATTTCTTGATAAAATTCAAAAGTAAGCCAAGTAACTATACATATACATAATCAGTCTTTCCAGTGCTGTATTAACTATGTATTATAATCACTATTATTATCAACAAGCAGCACAGTTGAGTAGGGGTTTATATGATCAGCTTAGTTGAAATCTGCTGGCTTTGAATCACAAGCTTAATAAAAGTGAAAGATGAAATTGAACTGCATAAATATACTGGTTTACCAATATCTTGTGTGATAAGGTTTTAATCCATAAAGAAATATTATATGAAAATTGTTAATAATAAACTAATACTAATACTGTATTCAAAGTAAAAACAATCATAGTTTTATGGTAACGAGGGGTCATGTCATGCTTCACTTCACATGCCACATTCTCCAAGTCTGATGCTCTTCATAAGTTTTCTTTATTCACACAATGACTGACATCTATTGTGAGCTGTTTAGAGAATGTACTGGATTGTTATTCATTGTGTGAGTAACAACATGTGGGAGAATAGGGAAGATACAAGTTACTTCATCTTCAGAGTTCTGTAAGAGGGAAGCCCGATATCCATTTACATGTTAAAAATCTATATGGATGATGGTTTCAGTCTCATGAACATCAGTGACATTCATGAGTCTGAATATTCTTTCATGAGTTATTGAACGGAGTGAAGGAATGTTAAATGAATCTGGATACATGGAAAGAAGAGAGAAAACGATCAATAGGACTTGTGGACAAGAAAAAAATGGTTAAATGACAGAGTTATGAATGAGTGAATAGATTTATGGCTTTACAGAGGATAGGAGATTCATTCCTCTGCATGTGGTTCAATCAGGTCTTTAGGAAGATAGTGGGGAGGGGGATGGGTTTATTATGGTGCAGCAATGGTGAACTACTTCTGCTGGCTGTGTACCTGCTGATCCTTATGTAGTGCTGTCAATGGGGACTGGTTCTCTCTCCTCTCGATGAATTCAACTATTCGCTAACATCAGTGACGAACTAATACTGCATAGTTGTATACTGCATTGCCAGATCTAGTAATATTTCCCTATATATTTGACTTACCCTCTCATCATAAGCCAATCCAGCTCCTACAATCATGTATCATACCTAAACTGGCTTTGCTTTCATTTTACATTTTCAAAGGAAGCTTGACAATGCAGTAAATAAAATACAAAATCACCTTATATTTCTATAACAATGGTTGTAGTGTTTAGAAATGACAACTAAAATACTTAATGTCAAAATTATTACAACATCCTAATTCAAAGCTCAAATAAAGAGATAAATGAAATAAATATGCCCTTCTGCTATTCAATCTATTCTTGCAAACAAAATTAACAAAATAATGTGCATGCATTGGTGCAGAAGAAAAAGTATCCATGTTATTCATTATTCACAAGGTCTTCATGCAAACTGAAGGGAGAACATAACATTCACAGACCACTGTACTACAACATCGAAATGCATATTACACACTATTGGTTTATGCATATTGAGAGAGACACAGCCCACAAGAATAATCATATCTACAAGTAAACTTATCCTGAAAAAAAGTTTAGTTTGGGTTATATCAAATTGATTAAAGATATTATCCACAAGCCCCAGAAGTGTCCTAACTAGTGACAAGGGTTATTGGGCTGTCAATCCATTAGTCATTGCAATTAAATTCAACATTAGTGTCTGTTCACAAACTAATACCCAAACATATATCAATAAGGTGATTTCTCATTATCTACAATGGCTTCCTCTTGGCTATTATCAACCACTACTACTTCACTTGTACATGTTTTGAACATTATCTATATCCAGTGCATGACAAACCAATTCAGTGTTAAGAAGAGATGTACAGATGGATGCCACATCTTGATGCCTAATAGTGTTACTTTCTTTTTATCACCACTTTAAAAATCATGCAAGATAAAGAGAAACTAGAAATATAATTATGTTAAAATTAGTAGCTACTCTTTCACCAAATTAGTAAAAGTGGTACTGTATCCTATGGCTACTGGTGTACTAGTCGATGATACCTGTCTTGGCTGTTGCTTTGGTGCAGGCAGTGAGAGCAGCCAAGGCCTGAAGGATGTGGTCCCTCTCCTCCATCAGGCACTCAGCAGAAGGCGTCACATATACTATTCCTAGAGGTTTTTGTGCATCTAGGAAAAAATCCAGAGGTTGAAAGACTTTTCTCTGTATTCAGTGCACTGCTGTGAAATGTGAACCTTAAAATAGCAGTAACCAAAATATGAATACGTATATAACCAATTTGTTGTAAATACAATTAACTACATAACGTAATAATTAGATAATAAAAAAAAAAGCAGAGATACTGTTTGCCAGCAAGGCCTCTTCATGCACATGCAATGAAAAAGAAGCTGAATCATAATCAAGCAAGCTGAAAGTGTGAAAGAAAAACAAGACATGGTTGTAAGTTCAGCTAAGACTATTTTTGGTTAAAAAAAAATAATACTGACAGCAAATGATTCAACGGTATGTATAACAAAAAAAAAAAAAAAAAAAAAAAAAAAAAAATTCCTTGTGTTACCACTACTACCATTGTTCAAATAAGAATATCAATTATTTCACAATGAATAAATACTGAAACATTCATGCTTTTGTAAATACAAAGTTGTTTATGGCAACCTGCACAAAGCTGACAAAGACAAAAGCTTTGCCTTTTCTATTTTAACTATTTCTTCAAGGTATTGGGATGCCAGGTACTATCATTAATAGTAGCTCAAAAACCTGCAAGTCAAATAATATCATCATTATATGAACGCAATCTTAAAATAGAAAGTACTTCTGTATTTTTTTTCTCTTTCACTCTCACTGTGTGGGCTCGTCAAAATAGTGACAATAAGAAGTGTGTTCATGTGATTCAAGGTTTAGTGGCACTGGACCTAACTCTATGTGTGTGTGTGTGTGTGTGTGTGTGTGTGTGTGTGTGTGTGTGTGTGTGTGTGTGTGTGTGTGTGTGTGTGTGTGTGTGTGTGTGTGTGTGTGTATTTACCTAGTTGTATTTACCTAGTTGTAGTTTTACAGGGCCTGGGCTTTATGCTCGTGTGGCCCCGTCTCCATATCTCCACATCTACACCTATTCAATCTTACTTTAAAAGTATGCACATTCGTTGCAGACACTACTTCTTCATTTAAACTGTTCCACGTCTCAATACATCTTTGCGGGAAGCTATATTTTTTAACATCTCTCAGACATCTTCCTTTTCTCAGCTTTTTACTATGCGATCTTGTGCTTCGAATGTCATATTCTTCTCTCAGGATCAGTTTCTCATTATCCACTTGGTCCATTCCGTTGATCAATTTAAAAACTTGTATCAGGTCTCCTCTCTCCCTTCTTTGTTCCAGGGTTGGTAGATCCATAGCCTTTAGTCTCTCCTCATATGTCATCCCTTCAAATTCTGGAACCATTCTTGTAGCATATCTTTAATACAGATGTGTGTGTGTGTGTGTGTGTGTGTGTGTGTGTGTGTGTGTGTGTGTGTGTGTGTGTGTGTGTGTGTGTGTGTGTGTGTGTGTGTGTGTGTGTGTGTGTGTGTGTGTGTGTGAAATAAACAATTACTAAGGGAAAAGTCTTGAGAGCTGTCTCTCTAGAAGTTTGAGGCAGGAGGAAATAAACACAATTCTAAAAGAAACCTGTATCTAGTTACCATTAGACTGTGGGCTGGAAGAAGCTTCCAACACTTCTGCATCATCAGCTACATCTTCACCAATATCAACAGAGCCACTGAAAAATACAATCGTCATGCTCAAGAAAAGACCGACCAGTGATAGGGATATGCAAAGTCATAATTTCTCTTATTACAAGAAGAGGTGGTGAGAGAAGAGCAAACTATGGCTACATAAGTTTTCTTTAATATAGATGAGGAGATAACAAAAAGTGACACACCTTTTTGGAGGATTTTGATCTGGAACCTCACCAAGAGATGCTGAAATACTTAGAGATTCAGTTGACAGTCCAGTCAAGGCTGCTGAAGATGCCACAGAGGCTGAATCACCGCTCTGCTTGTGAGACACAGCACTATGCATTTCTGAAAATAAATAAGATAATTTCCTAAGTGCTTTGCCTCCAAACAAGTTTATCTTCTTTCACTGTAATGCTCTAGGCATGTTACAGTTAAGAATGAACTTATTCCTCCAAAACACCTTACTAATCCATTCAATTTGGGTGTCTTTAGTTAGCCTAGTACTATTGACAATGCTGGAAATCTTGAGCAAAGCCAAGCTCTGAGATATCTGCATGCTTTTTTATTCTTTTTGTATAAAAATAAAACCAACCTCCACTTGAAGTAGTTGTATGTGCAGACAAAGCAGATGAAGTAGACATTGAAGTACTCGTGGACTGACGAGGCAGCATCCCTCCTGCACCAACAGAGGCGAGAGTCTTGGCCTTCTCTAGTTTTTCTTCCTTTTTACGAAGCTGCACCAAGTCTTGGACCTGTACAATAACAGCTCGATAGTAATCCTGGAGTGATGCATGTTTACACTCCCTAAACTATTTAGTGATCATAATAAAACACTACTACCTCCTTCCAAGCTTCTACAGGAGATGAGCAATTTACAGCACTGGTTGTAGCATAAACCATTTATGATACAATGTAACCCACCTTCATATTCCATTCATTGACAACCTGAGCAATGAGTTTCTTCAGCAGGGTAACTTGATCAGTGATAGCCAGCATTGTTGTGCTCAGTTCTGCAGTAGAGCTGGGTGTTGGGGGATGGAGACGGCGAGCCTCCAGGGTTGGGGAGGTGAGCTGCAACTACAACAAAAAGCCACTGTCAACAAAGCACCACAGAATGAATGAAGTTTAGAATTTTTCATCTCAACACTAAAAACCAAGCACAATCTTCCATTCATATACAAGTTTTACTATAAGTTTAAACGTTCATGGTCCCAATCTAACAATGCAACATGAAAACTGTTGCTCCTCAGATTCTCAATGTGCTTCTCAAGTCTGTAAGTTTGATCAACTCTGCACTACACAGTTACAGAAAACAATCATCCTACAACTGAGCATTTCCCTGAATGTTGGCATAATTACCTGGATGCTTTCAATGTTTTCTCTGAATTTGCTGCGTTGGCTGTTCTGGTGTTCACTGATTTCTATTATGAGAGGCTGCCAACGAATGCCACATTCTGATAGCAGAGTTGTCACTTTCTCAAGAATTGTAGAAAAGACAGAGTACCCCTGGGAAAGGAAATACTTCATTTATACCATTCTTTTCAATAATAAAATCAAATATGACATTTCATATAGCTCATAATATCAATTTGATTCAAAGAAAATGTCTACTCCAAATAGAAGTGCAAAATTAATGTTATTCATACTTTATATCTAAAGCATCTACTTGGTCTATAAATCAGAACTGAACACCAACTCACCTGCACCGCCACTCCCTTGATGAGTTCCACAATGGACGTTTGACTAATGGGTGCATTGCAAAGCCTTATCTTGGAGGGAGGGAGAGCAATTTCTCGCAGGTTTATAGCATTATACCTGAAATCATTTTAAATGTTAAGAGATGATCCAAATCAGGCAATACAAGGCAAGATTAGCAATAACATTAAATCAATTACCACAGTGTAGCATAAAAAATAAAATACTATACAGATATGGTCAAAATCCTATTAGGAGTAATTTAGTACAGAAAAGCAGAGACTGATTACTTGAATACAGCAACATGGTTCTTGTAGCCAAAGTATTGATAGTGGTCGTGGTGTAAGGAGTGGCCACAACTAGGATTTCCTCGCCTTGTGAAGCTGCCACCATAGAAACGGAGCTCCAGGTATTTGGCAAAGGACAAGGACCAGGTTTCCAGTGACATTGGTTGAACAGGAGTCACCTGGTAGAAGGGTTATCTGAGTTATCCACTTCATTGTAATGTGTCTCAGCAAAAATCATAAGGATTCAATGAATATTTTCATACTAAAACAACAAAAGAGACCTCGCCTCTGAGAACTTTCATATTCCCACAACACATGAAGGAAGCAAGAGTGATGTTGGTTCTCCTGACTAACATTCTTCTACATGTTTTGACTTTATTTTCAACAAAGGGAGACAGGCAAGCAAACATTACCAGTATGTAACATTTTTGTTTTAGTATAAAGAATTACCCCTTAGTGCTAATCCCTACCTGTCTACAGACTTTACACCAGCTCCACACCAGGATTGAGCCGGTATTAGCCACATCCAGGTCAGTGTCAAGGTTCCGCAGCACCACATCCACACAGCCAGTGTCATGCACAAACTTGCGGATGTGATCTAGCACCGGCACTGAGCACTGGCCAGAGGGGCACGTGTACGTTGGGCTGAAACAGTACCGCTCCAGGAAGGCACCAAGAGGTATGTCATTCCTTCCATAGAAATCCATTGTCAGCACCCTGAGGAAAAAAAGTTTAGGAAAATCATCAAAAGGCATAAATAAATAAATAAAAGTAAGAAAATCTCCCTTGAAATACTCAGTCACTATTTGATTCCCTATACTAAGCCTGAGAGCTGCTATATTAAAGGAGATTACTTTATTGACTCTTCAACAAAGGAAAGAGTAAGAAGACTTAATTTCAGTGTCCAGAGTAATGAACTAGCTTGAGATGCAAGAGAGCAAAGACCTTATTGTGAAAGATACAAGAGACACACAGGCCATGGAAACAAAATATAAATTCATCTCAGCCTCACGGTCTTATTATTAAAGATTATTGTAAGCCTGTTCCCATGATAACATAGAAAACAACACTCACCAAGGATTAACACAAAAGGCTGGAGGTGAGCCTGACTCGGGCATCTGGGAGTAGCTGCTGAAGAGAAGTGAGAGCCGCTGGTGGTTGAAAGGATGGAGGGCATCCACACGACCATTTGCAGTAAGCATCAGAGCACTCTGTCCACTCCACAAGCTGTTGCTGTTTGCCTTGCTGATGCTGCTGTTTCCTCCTTCAGCATTCTGACCTGCACAGCAAGAAAACTACAACATGAAAACAGCATCCACATCACTTTCATCCATGGAAGTAGCAAGTCCCTGCACACAATGACAACAGTTCATCATAGACATTAAAACAATATATACAGTGTTAACTTACCCGAAGTCACAGAAGGAAGACTCTCTACAATTACAAGACCATTGCTAGGTCTCTCTACACAGATGTTCAGGTACTCATTATATACGACATCACTTGCAGAGTCTTCACACTTGCAAATGTTTCTCATCTGGCCACCACGAGCTCTGAAATCTGCCAGCACAGCCTGAAAATTTTTATCTTGCACTCCATTTGTTAATTTAAGTTTAATGAAATTGTGCAAGTCTTGAATTTCTATGTTACTACTATTTCCTGCATGTTTTGGTTCCATTTCTGAGAACTTTGGCCGCCTCATGAGATTATCCTTTTCAAACTGCACAGAAAAATACAAATCCTTCTGGAAATACTTGCGAAGAAAACAGTTCTGTCCAACCTCAGACTCCAAATACGGAACACTGTACCGCAAGTATGGCGAGCAAGACAATATGGTCTCATCAACAGCCTTCCTGAAACTGTTAGCCAGGGGCTGTTCTGTTAGAGAGAATGTTCCCTGAGGTGGCTCAAGGGGACTTTCTTGAGGAGATGCTCCCGAGTTAAGGTAGGAGTGTAAAGGATCACTGAAATCACTGACTGTTTGAGATACCTTGGCCCTTTCCACAGCACCAGCTGCTGGCACTGGTACTCCACAAGAGTTATTTTCTGAATCTTTTTCCACACTCTCATCCTTTGAAACATCCATCATGAGAGGGAATGAAGAGGACTCCTTGTTATTGGCAGCATTGTCTTCCAAGTTAGGATTCACTTCACTATTATTGCTTGGGGCTGGAGAATCCTCCCCTAAATTTTGTGTTTTTCCTGGTGCACTATCACAGTCCTCAAAGACCTGATCCTCTAAATCAAAGCTCTCTGAAGGAAGAGGAGCAATAAAGGTAAATTCATCTCTCAAAAAGGCACGTTCAAGTTTCCAATTGTAAGCTGCATATATCATGAAGTTCATTATCTTCTTGACGCGTTTCAATTCGGCATTTGAAGCACCGCGAAGGATGACCGTGCACCCAAGATGAGTGGCGCACCCATCAAAGAACATCATCGTCTTTGATCTACTTGGTCCACCGAGCGGATACGATCGCAGGTAAAAGTTGTGACACATTCCTAAAGTTGGTCTTGTCAACTGAGCATCAATGGAGGAAACCACTTCAGCCTGTGTGCATCTGGCCACCCTCTCCATCACTGAGGGCTTTACATTCATGACCAGAGTGATTCCATGGGCCTGTGGAATAAAGATCAACACTTCTCAAGTTAACAGAAATCTTTGAGCAAAAAATCAACAGAAGACAAATTTGAGGTAATAACTTTTTTTATTGTTCCAGTAACTTTTTATAGCAGATTATATCAACTAAACTTATTTTCAGGCTGCAAGTGCTTCAAGATTCTGCAATTTTTTTCCCTTTCATTAAAGAACTGATCTAATGATACCAAATTTATCAGAAAAAGTTAATAAAGCTGGTGATCATAAATAAAAACATACATCACAGCAAAAAGCAAGACTCTTACCTGTAAGTACTTTCTTGCTAGAAATGCAATGCTCTTCTCAACCAGAATGATATCCGGTTTGTAAGAGAGAATTTTTGCCACAACATTCTGGAGATAATTTGCTTCCTGAAATAAAAATGTTTAAAAATGTAATATGAATCAAGACACATTACATTAATTACATTAATTGATCTACAATTTTGAAAGTGTTTAGTTAGCACTACAGCAATTACCTGAAGGAGAAGGTTGTCAAAGGAGAGCAGCTTGTTGTCATTGCCCCTCTGATAGTCTATGGTAGAGGCAACCAGCAGGATCTGTGGGTCAGTCAGTCTCACAGCCATGGACTTGTCTGCCACATTCTTGGTACACACTGCTCCATTCAGTATTTGACAGTCACTTCTGTTGCCTCCAGGAACTTTCTTAAACTGCACATACCTAGTAAAAGCCATGTCACAGTTACTTAACATTATATGAGTAAGTAACCATAAATCTGATCAAGCATTTGAAACAGGACATTAATTTTTCACCACTAATTCATACCACTATAAAATGTTCCTCACAACACAGCACTACCACACGTCACTCACTGTCTGATGTCCATGTCATCACTGTCATTCCTCACATCTGGACGGATAATATCAGTGACTGTGTGGACAATGGGAAGGATCACGTCGGCCCAAGAGGGAGACAGGCCTCCAGAATCCAGCAGTTGGCACAATAGTGCTCTCTCATGAGATTCCCATAAAGAACTGAAAATAAACATATCAACGGATGCACAAATTTTGCATGAAATAATGTTTATGAATGTGATGCATGGTGCCTAATGTCAAAATTATCATGCATTTGAAGCTGAACCAAGAATCACACTATAATAAGACCATAGTAATTTGGAACTGACACACTTGCTGATGCATATACAAGTATTTTTATATAGATTTTGTTGTTTTAATTATAAAAATACATGGGGATCAGAATATTATTGCAATCAGTGAGGTGATCATAACTGTGGTAACAACAATAGTGCAAATGTCAAAAATAGGAGCAAGTATACACTGACCTGAGCCTCTGCTTGATCAAGGCATCTTCTGTATCCTGTGAGACATTATTCCTCTCCTGGCTTCCTAACCCTGTTTGAAGTTGAGCTCCATCATTATCTCGCAATGCCTGGAAATTCACAAAACATGACAAAATGAAGCATCAATTTTCATTTCATACAAGATACTCTATACACTGTCACATTTGATTTATAACCAGTACTATTTGTGATACTATCAGATGAAAAATAAAGCCATATCTGAAATCAATAGACTGCAATTTGGTAAACTGTTGAGTTAATAGACCTACTCACCTAGTTCCAATCAACCACTCAACTGAGACCAACAATTCTAGTAATACCTATCAAACATCATAACAACAGGTAAGTAGCTGGACAGAGGTGGGAAGGCACATCAAGGTGTATGTAATATAGCTAGCAAAAAAAAATCTTACTGGTTAATACATTCTAAAAGGTATCCCAGATCCTAAAATTACATCCAACAGCTATAACAAATCAGACGAGGCTTGGTTACCTAAACAGGGAAACATGTAATTTTATGTTACCTTATATAAAGCGTTCAAAGTGGAACTTCTCGTTCTCATGATCCAATCACTAATTACCAAATACTTGCAAATCATTCACCTGTAACACTTCAGCCATGACAGCAGCAGGTGTTCCCAGGACATCTCCAGGCTGAGTGAGCTGAGCACTGGCACTGAGGGCCGCTGACACAGTGGTGGAGTAAGGTGCCGAGTCAGCCTCCTGTGGTGCCTTGCTATCTAGCTTGTCACTGTCCATGCTACTGTGTCTGCTAAAAACAAAGGTGAGAGAAAAAAAAAAAATTATCAAACAGTTAACTTGTCATCAAAGCGTCATTAATTTTGAATGAGTTCCAAACCAAAATGTTTGGCAGACAAAAGATTTAGCAGAGCTATACCTTTCTGAAAGAAAAAATTATGATTATAGGCTTGAATGTCATAGTCACACTTGTTCAAATACAATTATTGCAGTATGGCTAAAATCACAATAAAACATGAATATAAGAAAGTGATGCAATTCACCTGGTTGTGTTCTGTGGCTTTCTTATGGATACAACATGATCTTGAAGGTTGAAGTCCAGACAGTAATTGGATGTGGATGATGTGATGGAGGTTGGAGTCTCTACAGCGTGTCCTGGCTCCTGGTACACAGGCTGTCCACCCACAGACTCACCAGGGCATTCTGGAGAAAGTTTGTATTAGGTTAGACCTGCCTCTGACATATATCATAAGCCTGTCTTCCTCTCCACCCCCTCATCACCAGATACATTACCTGACTCAAAGTTCTTACCTGGATCTTCAGTGACACAAGGGATCTGCTTCACCCACAGGGGCTCTTGTCCCACTTCTTGTGAAGAAACCAGGTCTTCTTGGACAACCCGTTCCTGGTCTCCGCTGCCCTGACGCAAGGGACGGTACAAGACATAATCATCAACAAACACTTGCTCCAGCTGGGAGATGCACAAGATGTATCCTGCTTCTAAAAGGGCTTGTCCTATTGCTACTGCTGAAGCTCTGAAAGTGAGAATAATTTGTATTAAAAACTCCTCCAGTTACCAAGGTACAATCATGAATACAGACACAGATACAGATACAGTTCCACTGTATGTCACAAAAAACATGTATAAAATCATACCATGTACTTAAAATCCTGACCTTCAGTTCATCACCACTGAGCTATAATTCAGTACATCAGAAAAAGACAAATTTACATTTAAAAAGACAAGATCAACTTACTGACTTGAAGCTTTGTCATTTACAAGTAGCCAGCGCACCAGGTCCCTTCCAACAAAACAATTATTGAAGGACTTGAGTCTGTGTCTGTGTGAGCCCAGTAGTAAACCCCCTGTTGCTGCTGTCATCTGTGACCACAGAGAGTGCAGCTGATGAGAGTCTTGGAGCAGCAGTTGCCTCTCAGCAGTCATCTGACCACTGTCACGGTGAACACCAAAAGCTTGCAATTCCCCACTAGCATACCTGAAAATAAGTTTTCACTGCTATAACAAAGTCATACAGAAGAGCTAAAATGCTGCTACCACTGTTACAACACATGCCAAAATAGTGTTACCACTGTAATAACATAATCAAACAAATAAGATATAATTATACTAGCAATAACAAAAAAAAAAAAAAAAAACATTCATACAAATAAAATTGGATTTTAATAGGCCCCTCACAACCCATTGATACATTTATTCTATGAACACAAACAACATTGCATTTGACCATAAGTAAGTTTATTGGATGGACCAAGTGAGGCCAGCTACCAATACACAGCAAAATGAGGAGGTGCAGTGACTGGCATCTGCCAGTTCATAAACAAAATAAATAAATAAATAAACAAAATAAAAAATACCAACCATGTGAAGTTATTTACATCACCACCATAGCTGCTTATCACTGACAGGAATATAGACCAACAGAGCTTTCTAGGCAAAAAACGTCTACAATTTCTGTAACCGCTAGAGAATGCAGCCACTTCATACACTTGTTGACCCCCACCAAAGATAAAGGTGGGGAATGTAACAAGTTTCAATTCAAGGAGAATTGAGATAACAGTATAGATAAAGATATAAGAGGGGGCAAATGCAAGAGGTACAGAGTTGAAGGGCAAGGAGTGGAGTGTTGCACTAAGCCTCTGACACAATTTCACACAACTCCATCACATCATGGAGCACTTGTATTTCTTTAAAGTGCATCTCTTTCATAGTGTGCTAAAGTATGATTCCACATCATTACACTGATTTACAAAGTTTACAATTAGTCAATATCACAAGGCAGCCACAGCACCATTACAAAAATTACTTCCTACCACTACAACATCATACAGTAGAACCACATTCATAAGGGTCTGGCCAAATTTTACCGATAACACTAAGTGGTTTGGTGTTAGTAAAGCTTTTCCATCCTACTTCAGTTTGTCTTGCCTATATTTGTAAACATAAACTCTGCTGTTGCTTAGTAAAGGGGTTATTGCACAAACAAAATCTTTCATATTGTAGACACATAATCAAGTATGTACTTAATAATATCAATGTTTATGTATCAAGATAATTTCTCTACCTGAGTAAATGCTGCAATTACACCACCACACCAAATATATTTCTTACATTCATTATTTGCTAAGAGATTTAACTTAATGCAACATCACTTTGAGTTTCTTTTCTTTTAATTTTTTTTTTAAACTGGTATTTAACTTTTCTCTGTTAATGCTCTCTCAAAATATTCACTACACTTGCATTTCAATGAATTTTCAGTCTTGCTCCTACTTGTGCACAAATGAAGAATTCAATTGTTACAAATTAATAACATAACTTACTGTACTGACATACCTGGTTCTTGCAACATATTTTTCTTCCTGGAATCCCAGTGAGTGCCTCCTGCGATGAGCTCCTCTTGGTGTGGCTAAAGGTGTGCTCAAGGCAGAGGTGTACAATGCTGACTCATGAATACCTACACCTGAAAACTGGCTAAGCAGAGGAGGCAAGAGCTCCTCCTGAAGAGAGCGGAGATCTGCCAGCACATCAGCAGCCAAATTACTGGACTGCAGGTAGGACAATACTACCTTACAGCAGTAGGTGCACACTCGCAATTCACCTGTGGGGATAAAATTTCCATCTAAAACAAAACCTAATATTTTGTGGTGTAAACAGGACAGAAGCCAATTTTCAAAACAAAACAAAGTAAGATAAAGGTAACACGGTACTGCACCCTTTAAATGAAGAAATCACTTTGCACAAAGTTTGCATTAAGGAGGAGGGGGACTTGTGCTTCATCTAACATGAAAGCCATCACTAGAAAAAAAATATCATAAATGGAGAAGTCAGGGATTGATAGTGTACACATTGTGTGTTATGGTGAAATGGAGAGTTGATAATAAACATTGTACATTATGGAGGGATTGATAGTGTACATTGTAAGTTAATGGCAAAAAATATACAGCCACACTAAATCACAGCTTCTGAACATAATCAAATATACTGTAATGTTTCTGTAATAAGCTTATGAATCACTTACCAGTATATCCAATGATTTTCCCTGGTATCATGCTATTGCAACATCTTGAACAGAATATCTGGCCACACACTCTACAGTGGTGTCTTCGACGGAATGTTGTGAACTTTTCTTCACATTCGTAGCATTCCCGACTCACACTGTCTGGCAGCCAGTACTGCTTGAAGTCTGAATCCTTATACTGTTGTGGAGTCTGAAACATTTTTTTAAATATGTCTACTCCAATCAAGAAAAGAAGCACAGACCTTGTTCAATTTACAATCAGATTATTACTGCTTTCTTATATCAAGAGCAAGTACCATACTGGAAGCATCAACTCAGTCATTTCTATGGCCCATATACTATAAACAACACACCTAAGGCCTTACAAGATATGACAAAATGCTGTCAGGGTACTCGTCAGGCATTAAGTCACTTCCATTCCTAACGCTACAAAGAATGAACTGTAGTCGGTACTTACTCATCTCTGGATTCCACAAACTCAAAATGACACAAGTCACAGAGCTACTCACAGATCCACGGTTGTCCAGAATGTTTCTTATCCTGGTGAGTACATTAGGGAGTGTTCGGTCATGGTGTGAGGAGGCTGCTGCACCAGACTTGCTACCGAGAGACGACTCTTGGGAGGAGACAGATGCATCTCTCATATGACTTGCCTCACTCACATCCTGGAAATGACATGCAAATATTTTCAATGCATGTGAAATTTAAAAAAACAATCAAGTAAATTATTGACAACAGAATTTACAACCAAATTCTGAACTAGAAATTTAAAGCAAAATATTACTCCTGAACCATAAAAAGCTCACACAACTCCAGCAGTTAATGCAAGTTGTTCTTGATTTTTTTTCACGGATAGGGAATAAAACCTATTTTGGCAACTTGAAATGGGTAACTAAGCTGGTATAGAAGACAAAACACACAAGGTTCATAATCACAGGAACAGTTACTGAAGGGAACAATGCCAATTAATGATGACTCAATACCTTTTCCAGCCAACTTGGCCCTCCATCACTGTGATTATCTGAACATTGCAGAGACAGCTGGTCAGATCCACTCCTGTTCCTGGACTGATCATGGTGAGTCTGCTTCTGCTGTTCTGAGGGACTGCTAGATTTGGATGGTGTCCCTGATCCTCCTGCATTTTGCATGTAACACTTCTCAGATACATTGCACAAAACAAAGGAGTTAAGTCACAGCATAGCACACCAATTTTCCTCCAAGGCTGACTCTGAACAACACATCCATATTGGCTTACATTGTTAATGGCAACACAAGCAAAACTGCTTTGATAGACTACAATTTTTTTAAGTATAGTACAGGAAAACATTAAACAACTATAACAAAGGCACGTAGAAGCTCAAAGCATGAGTGAAAATCTCAGAGTTAATGCATTAGTGCAGTACAATTCCCACACATCCAAGTCAGCAACAGTAACAACTTATTCTCCTGAAGGCAGATCCTACTTTTTGTGATGGTAAGGCAGACAAAAGTGAAGCTTTTATGGAATCTCTCCTCCCTACACGCTGCTCTCAGCTTTCCTTTCTCACCAGATAATCATATTACGAAAATCCTTCCTTTAGAACAGCACCATACTTAAAAGGCTTCTTATACAAGAAAAGCCAAAACTACAAAGGCAGCTGTAACAAGACTAAGGAAGGATGAAGAGAATACATGTACATATATTTCTTTTTAACAAAGTAAACTTGAAAAGCATAGATAGAGAGGAGGATACTAGTTGTGTGAAGAAAAAGAAACAAGAGAGAAGAGAACAAAGGAGAGATGGTACACGTCTGCTTCCCGCTAACGTACACACATGCAACAGCACCCCTCTCACGACAATCAGTGCTAGACAACTAAATGCAAGCAAGTTCTCTTCTTGACAGAGATGTAGGAAGACAAGGAAAGGTACATAATAATGAACCCCGCAAAATATGGTTTCATTAAAAAGCTGTATACTTTGCTAAAATCTTATATTACAATATGAAATAAAATTGGCCTCTAATTTACTTTAACTTTAACAGAATTGCATATGAGCAAGCAGGCACTACTCCTCCCTACTGTAATTTGTACTTTATTTTAATCATCCTCATTTTATTTTTTTTTAACTCAATGCAACCTTACCTTCAGTATAACACCTCCCTGCATATGCAAACTAATCTAGTACTCAACAATTTTAGTGCAGTTCACATACTCAGTTGAACACACTATACATAACCATGAGTGAATACTATTCAAAGGAGCCTCAACACAAACTACATGCACAGTCAAAGACAAAAGGTGTGTCAGGAATTAAAACATCTGGTTGTCCCAATGCTTCATGAGTTACAGTTTATATTCAGATAAAACCTCAACACAACTTTTGCTTTTAACTGCACACCACACTGAGAAAATTATAATTTTAGCTGCAAAGATCAAAATAATGAGATAACTTCTAAGATAAGATATATAGTGTTAATGTTTTAGTATGGACTCTATTTACAGGCAAACAAGAATGAGAAACATTTTTTACCTCTAACAGCTCTTTGGAACAACTTAGATAGAGAGAATCCATAGCCTTGCGGTTTTTCATCTGGCGTCAGTGGACCAAATTCAGTCAGGCCAGTTGGAGAATCAATCGGACGACTCATTTCTCATAACATTCTCATCTGAGTCTTAGCGATCCCCCATCCCAACACAAATACTGAATTCTGGTGAAGAAAAAATGGACACACTTAGCATGATGGATACTATGAAAGAACAAATTATGTCAGTATGAGAAAGGAAAGTTATCATAACTACAGCATTTAGGAGAGAATATTGATCTTATATCAGACGAGTTCTGTTGTTGTGTAAAGATGAATATCAAAGAGAGAAAGGTTACAGGATGTAAGCTTATCTTGCAGTCTCTAACCCTTTCAGTACTGAAACACATTTCTACCTTGAAATTTGTGTACAATTTCATCCTTTTATTGACATTATGGAAGTTAGAAGATTAATGACCACAGTCTTCACTATTATAATCCTCCATATAAGTTTCTGAAGCTGTATAAAATCACCAAACAGTAAGTAGAATAAATATGGAAACGCGTCATGGTATGAAGAGGTTAACTTAACGTCATGGAAACCAGTTATAATGTAAACAAGACCCACAGTAAAAACAAGTAACTTAGCAAACCTTTCCTTTGCCTGTCTGAGTGGCTTGTGTGTTAGAGGCGAGTACTTTAGCGTGTGGAGACAGACTCTACTGAACCTTCTGTGGCGGTCACCTGGCCAGGACCCAAACAATGCAATGGTCACCACTAACCACTGCTTGTCACACCACAGCTCACCGGCACACGCCTCTACCAACACTGCCTTGGACTGGAGAGCATTTCGGTCATTAACTCACCATCAACAATAGGTAGGAAGTGATGGTGCAGCAGCAACTGACACCTGAGCTGGTAATTAGGGATGGGAGGGGGCGGACCGGGAGCAGCCTTCACTCTCGCTGTCACTGTCTCAGCTGCCGCAACGGAGCAATACAGAATCATTTATTTCATTTTTAACCTCTTGAGTACCATGACCCGTTTCAATATTCATTCTACTCACTATTTGGTAATTTTATACGGCTTGTGAAACTTATGCAGGTATAAAAATTGAAGACTGTGACCATTAATCTTCTGACCTCCATAGGCATCTTCCTAATATCAATAAAAAAAAGTCTAATCCGAACCGTACACAAATCTCAAGGTAAAAGTGTGTCCTAGTATTGAAGAGGTTAATGCAACAATAAATGTATCAATAAATCTATAAGGAGTGAGGAGAAAGAAGGGGAGAAGCACAGCAGGATGGACATATTACGGTGGGCTAAGAATATCGTACACTGTTGGAAATTATTGAAGGTATTATATTAATTATCTTTTTTATTCTTTTTTTTATTATATACTTATTTGTTTTAATGAAGAAGGAAGAAATTTAGGTAACGGTGACATCTCTTTGCTGTTACTGGTTTCCAGAAGACATCCAACACACCCGAACCACTTATAGCACTTAAATGTACCCCAAAAGACATTTGTCATAAAACATCTCAAAATGTCCTCAAATATTCTCAAAATTACAAAATACACCTAAATACTTAAACACACCACCACAACACGCTGATATGTAAAATATACCTAAAACCATCTAACACACACTGAAAACATCCAAAATGTACCCAAAAATACACTGATAACACACTCAAAACACCATATAACACTTAAAATGTCCCAAGTATAACCTCAAAACAACAGAATGCATTATAAAGAACGAGGAGATTACAAGGGGAATTTATTTAAATATTGTGGCTTGTCTCCTCTTCCTCCTCTCTTTCTCCTTCTTCTTTGTTCTTCTCTTTTCTTTCCCCTTTCTTCTTCCTTTTATTGTTTCCATCTATCCACCAGAGCTTAGAAGTACATAAAACACTTAAAAACACTAGATATTACGCAAAATATCAACGAATTAGGGTGTTGGAAGAGACGCCAGCCCAGGTCTATGATGAGTCACCACCTTGTCTGCGACATCATCAGGTAGAGCGGAACTCGTCTAAACTACGTAAATAATTTTAAAAGTGACCCGTAGAAAAAACGAAGCCACGACTGAATGCTTACTATTTTATGACTTAATAAATACTTTAACTAATATCCCCAACATCAAAACATCTCCTGCCTAACTAGCTTTAAAAAATTGGATGAATTAATTATGTTGAAAGTATAAAACATTTTCACTTATAAACTCCTAAAACGTCTTGTCATTTCGACTTTATATATTTCTTTGAAAAAATATACACACTATAAACGCTCTTCTCTGGCATTCAACACTTACCTTAAACCAGAAGTGAATGAATGAAGAAATATTTATGCAAAACAAAAGTATTGAAATCTAAACTCATTAAAACTCTTGTCAAGTCCAGCCATTTTCACTTGGTGAGTATTTTTAACACATCTTACAGAGACTGAGCTATCTTTTAAGACATTCTAGAACTAGCTAGATTGTGAACTGAAAACGTAAACAAATGAAATAAAAAAAATTAATTTCCGTTTAACAGGACTAAACACCATTTGAAAGTCCATATATTTCAATCAGTAGATTGATTTCACACTTAAAAGAGAATAAAGGATTCTCTGATACTATAAAGGCCCAGTAAGAACTTGAAATAATAAAAAAAAAAATCTGTATATGGGAAGATAAAACTTTTTACGGTTGAAAAGTCTCAAACGAACACCATAAAACACCACTAAACACCATATGTATACCGAACAAGGGCGCTGAACACATTTCAAAGGCAACAAAATATTTGTAGAAACCATAAAAATATACCATGGAAGCGTAATATTATCTTTAAGGAATACACACACACAAAAAAAAAAAAAGTATGGGTAGGTAGGCGGGTGAGCGGATAGAAGACTTGATAACTAATTAAAGACAAACATCATGTACTGTATATATTTTATTAGTCCAAATATCACTAATTTGTTTTTTAGTCGATAAAATGTTATGCTTTTTAATTTTCATTTCATCCATTTCTATTTGTATGGATAAGTGGAATATCTACACACGCACGCACACACACACACACACACACACACACACACACACACACACACACACACACACACACACACACACACACACACACACACACACACAGACTATGTATATAATAATTGATAACATTCAGTACATAATCAACAGAACAAAAAAATAACAGCAACAGAAGGTTTTAGGAATTTACATCGCTGGACACACGGAAAATCATCATAATTTCAATAATACTTACTAATTCAGGTTTTATAATATATTCATAAATAACATTGCAAAGATTCAGGAAGCTGTAAGATTATCTACTACTACTACTACTACTACTACTACTACGTACTGGTAATAATAACATTTAGTAATGAAAATGTTAAAATATATGGACGTAACTTAAAATATTTGTGAATATATATGAAAATTGAAGTACTATTCGCAAAGGTATACTGGAGACTGACACAAGTAAATAAACAGGTTGATAAATAGATAAGATAGATTAATAAATAGGTATTCAGGGAAACAATGAAGGACAAGCGACATAACATCGTAAACAAACATACATAAAACCATAAAAAACAAAAGCATACATCTTCATCATCATCATCATCATTAACGTTTTGGGAAATATTAAAACCAAAAGGTAACAGAAATATATATGCAGATTCACAATAGAATCATTATACCGAAATAATAACCCAAGAGAGAGGTTTAGTATAAGGAAGCAATTAGATGACAATGACGGAGCTGAAGCATACGTAGGAAATGACTAAAGAGTATTAGAAATCTCTATAAATACAGTTACAAGTAGAACACCACCAAGGATATGTTAGTATTTAAAAGCACGTTCATTATTGCATACTAAGAGAAGGCAAGTTAAGGCGAGGCAATGCACAGGGGGTTTTTAAGAATAATACATTGAATAACACGTGTAGGTTTTAAGATTTCCTTATAGTTTTGTAACAAAAGACTCATCTACTGAAAGGACGAAGAACGCTTTTTCCTCCATTTTTCGTTCTCTCACGAAGGACAGAAAAAAATGGAGGAGGAAAGAGGGAAGAGGGAATAAGAAAAGAAAAAGGTAATGAAAGAAAGGAAAATGAAGAAATTAGGAATGAAAGACAAAATAAAGAGAGAAAAAATAAAAGAGTAAAGCAGGAATGAAGGCAGGAAAGAAGAAAAGAAAGAAAAACAAAAAACAAACGACGAGAGAGAGAAGAGAGAGAGAGAGAGAGAGAGAGAGAGAGAGAGAGAGAGAGAGAGAGAGAGAGAGAGAGAGAGAGAGAAGCAGACAAAAGAAAAAAAAAAAAAAAAAAAAAGGAAAACGAATAAGAATTGAGGATTAGCACAAAGCATAACACCACAAGGAAATCATTGCATTGTCAGGAAACACGCTTATATATCCGTAAAGCACCACTGGACTGGGGGAGGTGGGGATATACACACTATAATATGGAGATCAGCGAGAGCCCCCTTCTACCACTGGGCTCGCGAGGACGGATGAGGACAAAATACAAGCTCAACATCAAAACGGAATGGGACGGAAGGAGATCAGGTGGCAGTCTGATCCTTATTGCTATCCCTTGAAGAATAAATAGGTGGAATATGATCTTCTTAGACGATTTGTTCTCTATTGATGGTCTTTTCTTGTGCGTACCTTCAACAGGCTGTACTAGTGGAAGTTATTGAGGTTATCAAGGGAGTGCTAGTTAGTTTAATAATAGTTTGGCTAGTTTCCACAACACTGCGAGGAGAAGAAAATAACCATGAGAACCTGACGAATCATCTCAGTGGTCTTTGGAAATAATCATGAGAACAAAGACTTGAATAAGAATATGTGGCAAAAATGATTTTTCAAAGGCCATGGAGGTGATGACTGTGGTTCTCAGGGATGTTCGTTCTCCTAACTGATGATACAGATTGCTTGTTAACTGGTAGCATGAAAACGCTCTTGGGAAACCAGTAATAACCTGCATCGGAACCTGTTAAAAGTAGTCGAGATGAGACGATGAAATATGAAATGGTTTGGAGTCATCTTGTAAATACTGAACATTCGACAAGTAAAATAATGATTCGGTGCTTGGATAAAATTTGACTAAAAACTGTTATAAGCCAGATCTGTAGAGGAAATGTTTCCTTTTACATAGCTTTAGATTATGGAGGTCCGAATTTTATGACTGTTGTGATGTATACTTTGCCCAGAGCATCAGAACACACATGCTCAAGATAACTGAGTGCAGTAATTTGTAATATAGATTTCTTTAGCAGTTTATGTTTAGGTTTACATGATAATCCAGCAGCAAAGGCTTCTTTAAGTCAATACGGAAGAAATATGCATTTGAATACGGCCATAATGGAGATGGAAACATACCCTACAGAACGCTAGCTTTAAAGATAAAAATAATAATAACATATACGTACTTCTTGACATACACGTATTCAATCACCAAAAATACATAGAAATGATTATAAAACCAAAAAAGGTGTCACAAAACTAACTGATCACCTATATGATACAGCTTCTGTGATTGCACCAACGCATAGAAAATACCTGAGCATTTTACTAGTAGACTTCAGTTCACAAAGACACACATACGTCAAGCTTGTCACGTATTCTTAAACACTTCATTCTCTCATCAAGTTTTCAAAAGCCACGGAGATGAATTCAAGTTATTGGGAATATTTTTTATGTGTTGATGTAAAATCCTTGCTTAACTGCCACTACTATAATGGAGGCACTCTTGAACACTCCAGTAACTTTTACCAGAGCAAGAGTGACTAGAAGAGATGAATGACGCACGGAGATGTTTGAGAATACGTTTCAAGCTGGTTCTCCTAACGCAGCTGGAGTGTGGCAAGATTTGTCCTGTTCCTTCAAAGACAGACACATCGATGAATCCGTCTTCACATTCTAATTTGATTTTCTTTTACCTGTTTTAGTTCCATCTCATAAAAGAGAAGCTTTCATACAGTAAAAAAATTATGATTTTTGTGAATATTGATTTTGTATATATTTTAGCTTTTGTCGTATAAAAAATAATGGCATATAAAAACTAAAAACTATAAAAGACAGAAGTTTTGACCTATTACGAACATAGGTGTTATGTAAAATACTATTTCTACGCGCTACACAACCTAGTTCATCTCTACACTGGTGCAAGGGACGTGTGCACCATTCACGCACCAGCTCTAGTTTGTGTCTGTCCATACTCTCACACAAAGACAACCACGTATATTGCAATGCAGTAAAGAGCCTCCTCATTGGCAAGGAAGGTGTGAGCGAGTGAGCTCATCAGACTTTATCTCTTTACAATCTGGCGGTCTCCTTCTCATTGGGGGAGTAGCTGTTCTTCGACCGCTTCTTTTCCCCGAGATCTGTTTCAAAGCCGGGGTTGACAGTGCCGCCGTTGGACACTGGCGCCACCTTGATGTCATTCAGTGTCTCACTCTCGTTCTGGATAAACAAAGGTAGGTTGAAGGATTGATTGGTGCAAGTTTAGAGTATAATCTCAAGAATAATGAAGGAGTACAAATATTTTAATGTCTGTAGTTGCATTTATACCCAATAAGATCATCAAGAGTATCACATTTTATTAATTTATCTATTTATTTTCATGTAAGAGAAGCTCTGATAAAGAAAAGACGAGTTACTCAAATAACACTCGAGATTGAGGCGGTACAGCAGAACCAAAACACAAGAAGGTACACTTACGCAGTTCTCTCCAAGACCATCCAGGCCAGGGATCCACCGCTGCACCCACAGGAGGCCGGGGGACAGCAGCACTGGGTCGAGGGTCTTCACGTCCTGCAGCCCCGTGATTGCTGACACGATCATGCCCACCACGATCACGGTGAAGCAGCCA
This sequence comes from Portunus trituberculatus, assembly GCF_017591435.1. Classification (NCBI taxonomy): domain Eukaryota; kingdom Metazoa; phylum Arthropoda; class Malacostraca; order Decapoda; family Portunidae; genus Portunus; species Portunus trituberculatus. The sequence goes on along the minus strand of NC_059268.1, from coordinate 14,469,586 downwards.
GTCGCCGAATACCACATGTAGGATAGGCGGAAGATGCCCAGTGGTTCACCTGGCTCTCTGATATGTGGAGGGAGGAGAGTGGTGGGTCAGTAGTAGTAGTAGTAGTAGTAGTAGTAGTAGGAGGAGGAGGAGGAGGAGGAGGAGGAGGAGGAGGAGGAGGAGGAGGAGGAGGAGGAGGAGGAGGAGGAGGAGGAGGAGGAGGAGGAGGAGGAGGAGGAGGAGGAGGAGGAGGAGGAGGAGGAGGAGGAGGAGGAGGAGGAGGAGGAGGAGGAGGAGGAGGAGGAGGAGGAGGAGGAGGAGGAGGAAGAAGAAGAGGAAGAGGAAGAAGAATGGGATAATATACAGCTCTACAACTTGCCTCAACCCTGCAAATTCAATCAAATCAGTGACACTCTTGAAATAAATAACAACCAGTCACTATAAACTCACTCTACAATGGTATCTGTGACGATGGTGGTGGCGACAGTGGTGGTAGCTTTTATGGTGATGTTGAGGAGATCGCAGCCATCAGTGCTGATGGGCAGGGCTGTACTGGGGATCTGACCGTTAGCCTTTGCCACCTGGAACCCGATACCGATCCAGAAGAGGAAGATGAGACTCACGATGCCACCGACGAGGGCTCCCTGAAATTACCAGGAGGAATTTGAGGTTATGAAGGACATGAAGGAAACAGCGACCCAGCAGGCTTACACGTGCTAGTCGCTCTATGAAGCTTGTTAGTGATTCGATATTTTCAACTTGAATATTGAGTCTTTTCCAGGCATCTCTCTCTGTCTCTGTCTCTGTCTCTCGCTCTCGCTCTCGCTCTCGCTCTCTCTCTCTCTCTCTCTCTCTCTCTCTCTCTCTCTCTCTCTCTTGTTCTGTCCCTTTCCCGCCATTACTCACCCGTTTGTTAGCCCAGGGGAAGAACATGCCCAGGGTGAACAAGCCCAGCAGAGGACCGCCCACCATGCCGAAGATACTCAGAGCAGCCTGCAAAAAAAAAAAAAAAAATAAAATAAATAAATAAATAAATAAATAAATAAAATAACATGAAAATAGATAAAACAGATAGATAAATTAATAGGTGAGTTGAGTAATCTGCTTTCCTCACTCATTTCCCTGACTAATTATTTGATTCATTCCTTCTCTTTCCCACCAATGTAAAGAGTTTCAGTCTTCTCTAGTAATGAATGCTTATCATCCCTTGTATCTTGTAGTAAACCGCATAGAAAAAACCCAATAACTTCTATGAGAACCTGTTAAGAGTAGGCGGGTTAAGACTGACGATATCAAATCAGGACCCAGAGATTCATATGTGGGACTATTTACGAGCTTACCGATAGGATGTCCCCGAGTTGCTCCGCCACGAAGACAAGAGCAAAGGTGAGCAGACCGAAGAAGAGGGAAAGACCACGAGACCACCAGGTTGAGGCTTCGTCAGAGATGTTAGGCATGCAAGTGCCCTTGATGTAGTCCTCGAGAACGATAGCAGCGAGGGAGTTCATTCCTGAAGACACGGTGCTGCGGGGACAGAAGCGAGTGAGTGGGCGAGTGACTGACTGACTGACTGACTGACTGAAGGGTTGTGTAGTTGACGAATTTATGAACAGATAGACAACGTGATTATTATTACTACTACTATTACTGCTGTTGCTGTTACTCCTACCACTCTTTAAACAATATTACTGTTGGTGCCATTATTGTTATCACTTGTTATTACGAGAAGAAAAATATATAAGAGGCGAACAAGGAGGAGAAGAACGAGAACAAAAAAACTGTCAGTACCACTACCACCACCACCATTACTACCATTACTCCTACTCCTACTCCTACTCCTACTCCTCCTCCTCCTCCTCCTCCTCCTCCTCCTCCTCCTCCTACTACTACTACTACTACTACTACTACTACTACTATTACTACTACATACCTCAGAGCCCCGGAGAAGATGCCAGCAACGAAGAGACCGGGAAGACCTCTGAACTCCCACAATGTATCCATGACAAAGAGAGGGAAGAGTTGGTCGCCCTTTTTAACGATGCCAGAAGTGATGGGGTCGCAGTCAGCATACTTCGCGTAGACCACCATCCCACCGAAGGCACACGTGATCATCAGGATAAACAGGCCCACAAGGTTAATGAACAGAGCCTGAGTCACCATCTGCCTCGTCTGCACACTCAGGTATCGTTGCACCTGGCCAAGGAGAAATGCAGGTGTTGTTATGGTTGATGCTGTTTTCGTTGTTGCTAATTATTATTGTTACTATTATTACTGCTACTACTACTACTTCTACTACTAGAATTAAAACAACAACCACTAAGACTGCAACTAGCAACTGATAATAATAATAGTAATAATAATAATGATATTACTACTACTGCTGCTTCCACCACTACTACCACCACCACCACCAATACCACAACACCCAAACGCTATTAAATCACCACCTCGGGACAAGATCCTTATTCACGTCCTGTTAAAGTCACTAGTCATACACAGACACAAAAGAAAACACACGCGAGAGCCAAAAACTCAGCACCACGTAAGCCCTGCACTGAGAGAGGCAACGCAGCTCTTACCTGGGCCTGATTGACGCCGTAAATGGTGATCCAGGTGAAGTAGCCGCCAACAATCAGGGTCCAGAACGTGTGGCGTGTGGTTGGGTCTGGGTCGAAGTCAATCAGGGTAGCACGGCCGCCCTCCATGTTCCTCTGCCATACGTATTGTAAGCCACCCACGTCAATCGCTCCCTTGATGATCACGAACATCATGCTGGCGTACATGATGACGGTCTGCAACAACAGTCAGCGGAATGAGATGACGTGGATATGACTGAGGCTCGACTACTGATAAGAATACAAGAGATCCCACAAAAACTCGTATCTATCACACTTATTATATTCTCTATAGTGCCTAAACCCTTTGAAAGCCTCCATCAGATCCCCTCTTAACTGATGCATCTGAAGAGAAAGTCACAAATAACGACTAAAACAAGTACGTATTCCTTTTATGAGTACTTGAAGGCAGTCCACACTTTCGGGGACAATTGGTGGAAGCTTTACCTGCAATGCATCAGTCCACAGCACGGCCTTCATGCCTCCGAGAGTAGTGTAGAAGATGCAGACAAAGCAGATGAGGGAGACGGAGATATAAACGTTGAATCCAGTGACTTGGGCCAAGGCGAGAGCTGGAGCGTACACGACGATGGCCATGTACAGACACATCTAGGAGAGAAAGGCCTGCATTCAGAAACACTTTACTCTCTCACAGCGGCTATTATCAAAGGCGACAGAGATGATTAAGGTTTTCAATAGTGTTTCTCCTGTTTAGTAATGTAGGAATCTCGAGCTTACGAATAGAGAGAAATTATTTAGTATGAAGACGAAAGTTTAGATAGAATAGTGTAAGAGAAGGGACAAAAGTGCTAGATCTGTATGCATCAAGAGATAATCTATATGTTATTTATGCTCCTTATATACTTAAAGACTTAGTTCTACGTGTCCACACAAACGCTACGATTATTAACCCCTTCAGTACCAGGATATTTCTTCATATCTATTTTGCTTGCGATATAGAGATTTTAAACAGCTTCATAAATTTACGTGGGAATTGAAATAGTGAGGACTCTGGTCATTAATCTTCAATAAAATCGTCTAGTAACACCAAAAATTCATAATAAAATACGTTCCAGTACTGAAAGGGTTAACATTTTTACACTGTCCACGAATAACAAAGAGATGACTGATATTACCAACACCGGAATTCAAACAGGTCCCAATACCGACGTGACTAATAACAATCTCAGCCTCCTGCACCTGTATATACCTGCATCTGGGTCTGTACTCACCTGTACGATGAAGACACTGGACCCAAGCAACCTGACTGATTTGTCGAACCTCATCTCCAGATATTCATAAGCCGAGGTCACCTGAGGAAGAGAAAGGCCAGTGTTGTTGTTGTTGTTGTTACCATTATCTTTATAATTTTCATTGTTGTTTTTGTGCTTAGTAGTAGTAGTAGTAGTAGTAGTAGTAGTAGTAGTAGTAGTAGTAGTAGTAGTAGTAGTAGTAGTAGTAGTAGTAGTAGTAGTAGTAGTAGTAGTAGTGAGGAGAGAGAGAGAGAGAGAGAGAGAGAGAGAGTTACCTTTCCTGAAGAAGCAGTAGCAGCGTGGAAAAGAAAAATAATTAACATATAAACAACTTCTCTAAATGAAGAAGACACGAATTACACACACACACACACACACACACACACACACACACACACACACACACACACACACACACACACACACACACAAAGGAAATAGCCCAAATTTTCTCAAGCATGAATGAAAAAAATAAACAAAGGATTACTATTTTCTATGGAAGTGAATAGCATTTCCTGTATGTGTGTACGTCTCTCTCTCTCTCTCTCTCTCTCTCTCTCTCTCTCTCTCTCTCTCTCTCACCTGTAGCTTGTAGAATACTGGGAAATACAGGTAGGCTGCAGCGGGCATCACCAGAATGTAGGAGAATCCGATAAGCCAGTAAATAAATCCATTCTGGTAAACTTCAGATGGTGTTCCCAGTAAAGTGATGGCGGACATGAAACTGTAGAGGAAAGAGTGGACTGGTAAGCTGGTCAGACATGTGCTGGTGTGTCTCGGTGTACTGGCTAGTGGGTGTGCTAAAGCGTGTGTTTGTAATGTCTATACGTAGGTTAGTATTTGTGTTCATTTCTTGGTGTTTATGTGTAAAGTATGATCCTAATTAGGTAGTGTATTGTGATGTAATGTTACTATTACTGCTGCTGCTACTGCTACTGCTGCTGCTACTACTATTACAGTATTGCTGCTGCTACTGCTGTTAGGATGAGTAATGGCTGTCAATATTACTCAAACACTATTCTAATAACATTGCTACTGCTTCTACTACTATTTCTATTACTATTACTACTACTACTACTACTACTACTACTACTACTACTACTAGAACTACTATTGCTGCATCATTATCTTTACTACTACGTATGCCACACACACACACACACACACACACACACACACGTACCTGGCAATGAGAGACATAGCCACTGGAAAGGTTGTCATTGATTTTCCAGCCATCAGAAACTCGCTTGTATTTTGCTTCTTGCCAAAACACCCATAGATTATTCCAATCACCGCCGACACCACCAGCATCAACGCAAACACGAGGTAATCTGGCCATTGGAACCGGTCCGAAAGGTGCGTAAGGTCCGTCATAGTGGTGGTGGTGGTGGTAGTTGCTGTAGAGGAAGTAGTGGTGGTGGAGGTGGTTGTAGTGGTGGTGGGTGCTTTTCTTTTCTGTAATAAGAGATGGGAAAGTTTGTCATTATCATTTACTCTTGGCTTACTTGTTTACTTGCTTACTTATATTGATCACACAGGATACATATTACATTACCTATTGCTTATAAATGGAGTATGTTACTTCATATACATATATGTACGATATTTGGTCATGCCAGGCTACCCGAGAAGCATAATTACATGTCTTGATCCTTCCCTCACTATCACTATCTCTCTCTCTCTCTCTCTCTCTCTCTCTCTCAAAATGCACATCCAACTTATGATTTTTCAAGAGAAACTTCCTCTTTCTCTTCCTCAACATCCTCCTCCTCTTACTCCACTTCATATTACTACCTCAAAAAAAACCTTTCCATGTTTTCAAAGTCTTCGGCTGAGCGTCATTCAGTACCTCAAAAAACTGTCTAAATCTGGCTCACACCACTTGATAGGCTAAAACCTCAGACATGCGCCGCAAAATGTACCCACACATGCGCCGTTCCTTGCCTGCTAGCGGTATTTTCAGGTATTCGAAGTGAATTGTTCCAGAAATCACTACTCAGGCTCCATTATTTTTTTCGTACTCTTTCTTTTTTTTACAATGATGCTGTGCCTGTGCCTGTATTTCTTGCCCTGCTGCTGCTCTCACTACTTGTTTCTCTTGCAGCTAACTACTTGTAGCCTAACATTACGCGATGATTGTAGTAGTAGTAGTAGTAGTAGTAGTAGTAGTAGTAGTAGTAGTAGTAGTAGTAGTAGTAGTAGTAATAGTATCGAACGCCACCTAGCATCTGTAGCAGGCACAACGATAAAGGTTCTGGTGGTGGTGGTGGTGGCAAGAATAGTGCGTAGGTAGGTACAGCAGTTCATTCACCTCGGTTTTCCCTACTTAGGTCTGCCTTCAGCCTTCACCTATGATATTCTCTTCTCTCCCCACCCCGCAAGGTTTCTCCTACTACTACTACTACTACTACTACTACTACTGATGATGATGATGATGATGCTAGTGCTGGTTAGGAGGATGGAAACGAGTAGGGGAAAGATAATGAAAAGGAAGAAGAGAAGAAAAAGACGAAAAGTAACAGAAATTGGGTATGACAAGGAAGAGAGAAGGAAAAGGAGAATGAAGAGGATGAGGAAAAGAATGAGGAGCAGGAAACAAAAATAAGGAAAATAAACACAAGGCAAAATAACAGTATTAATTACAGGATATGAGAGAGAGAGAGAGAGAGAGAGAGAGAGAGAGAGAGAGAGAGAGATTCTCTGAGCTATAACTTGCTGTATCTAACTAAATATGCAAGAATTAACTTCATTACCAAAGATGAAAATATGTAATGGTTTTCTTTATTAGTAGTAATTACACAATCCAATTAATTCACCAGGTAAGCCAGGTAAGACTGCAAATACTAAAATGGAAGGTTTCTGAACAACTTCATTATGAAACACATATGCATCTTCATTGATTATTAACCCCTTCAATACTGGGGCACATTTTTATCTTGAGATTTGTGTACGATTAGGATTTTTATTGACATTAGGAAGGGTCTATGGAGGTCAAAAGATAAATGGCCAGAGTTTTCACTATTTCAATCGTCACATAAATTTCAGAAGCTGTATAAAATCACTAAATCGTAAGCAGAATGAATATGGAAAAGTGTCATGGTACTGAAGTGGTTAACCTCTTCAATACAATGACACATTTTTATATTCATTGTGCTTGCTATTTGATGATAGCATAGCTTCAGAAACTTATAAAAGGATCAAAATAGTGAAGACTGTGCCCATTAATCATCTGACTTCCATAGACCCTTTCTAATGTAAATAAAATCGTCAAATCATACACTAAATTCATGGTAAAAATGCCTTCCAGTACTAAAGAGGTTAATGAATGCGTATAGATGAGCTCCATTAGTTCTATGATAACAGGAAGCTCGACTCTCTTATGACTCAGTGTGTTGTCTCCCATGAAACACAACAAGTATCTGATTTACTACTGTTTTGTCATTGTTTATCATGAAACCCTGTCTTATGTTTCCACTATATGGGCTAATTGTATTCCATTCATTCTATACTTGTCTGTCGTCCATAGGGTATATTACAGTGAACAAATTAGTATTATTTTATCAAGATCATCACTAAAACTTATCATAACTTATTTCCACGCAATCTTGATGTAAAACACACTAGAAAAAAAATGTCATGACGAAGGAAAAGTATGACATTTCGTGTATTTTATCCACATTGCAAGTAAAACATATCCATTTAATATTAATACCAAAAACACATGACAAAAATAGAAAAGAACTATCGCTTATAAAGATAAAGCCATATAATGCAATACTGACTAAAACATCTTTTGTCAACTGCTCGAGTCTTGTTATGGCGGAGTGTGAGGGCCGAGGTTAGGCTTCGTGTACTGCATTGTCAATACAGGCAGGAAAGGAGGTGCGGCGTTATTGTTTACGTCACACCAAGGGTCAAGGATAGAGCCAAGAACCCACACACAAGAGCTGTCATCATCGCCGCCCACAGTTACTACGAGACCAACCATCTCTCTCTCTCTCTCTCTCTCTCTCTCTCTCTCTCTCTCTCTTGCATGTTACATTTCAATGACTCTTT